>NC_134486.1:316314142-316614142 GCF_040206685.1 Ascaphus truei
ACCCCATCCACACCCAAGGTTAGCCCCAAGGCCCTAGTTAAAGCCCCTGTACCCGTCACTATTTTATTTGGGTCCAGTTCCAGCTTAGGGTTGTCCGGGGAGTCACGGGGTCCTTCCGGTGATTGGACTGGAAGCCTGGACTTGGGTACGTCGGATGATGGGTCGGAGGGAGGAGGGAGTATGTCTAGGCAAGTGTCTGTATCTAGCGATTGTCCTAGTGGGCTTAGTATCACAGTACGAAACACCTCTCCGTATAAAAGAGTTAATGAGAGATCTGAGGGTACATCCGGGGTGTCTTCTGGTGGGCCTGATGAGGAGTCCATAGAAGAGAGTACAGATCCTAGCTCCGAGGAACGGAAGGAGACTAGGTGGTGGGCCCCATTGTACGAGGGGTATGTATCATGGTTCGACCGCACCCGCTTTATTTTAGAGAGGGAGGGGGTGGTTGATCACTGGTGGGCTGCCGGTGACTTTGACGACGAGTCATACCTTAGGGCCCTAAGGGTAAGGTGGGATCGAATCCAGGCAGGCCTTGTTATACCTAAGGGGTCCGCAGGGTTGGATGATCCGGTAGAAACGGATGAGCCCCTGTCATGGGTGTTGCCCGGAGCGGCTGGGCAAGGTGGCTTGACCAGGTCGTGTCGAGCTGAACGGGCTATTGCGGCGAAGTATAGGAAGTCCCATGGGCTTGATTACCCTTACGTCCCTGAACCTCTAATGCGAGAGATAGAGGAGAATAGGGAGAGATGGCTCAAAACTGATATACAGTATTATATCGTGGAGAGAGGGGGAGCCATAAAAGGGATACAGGCTGAGCAGAGGGTAGCTCAACTGATGAGGGTATGGAAGATAGGGCGCAGTGTATATATGCATAAGGTAGTATACTGCAATGAGCGAGGAGTACCCAGAGAATACAGCGTGACTGTACATGATGCCGCGGGGCGAGAGGTGAAGAAGCCAGATCCTCGGCATTATTATTGAGTATCCAATAGAGTGGTCTGTTGTTTTCTTTAACGCTCCCTGCTGGTCAGTGAGTGTACTGGGCTTACATTATTATGTCCATGCAATGATGTTTGCTATGTTATTTGTGTGTTCTTTTGCAGTGTTTCCTGGCGCAAGGTACACCAAATTTAGGTCCCAGCCGGGACGGTGGGTATTAACCAGGGGGAGTATGTAGCCATGCATAATAATGACTGCATACATCTTCCCTGTTGGCAGTAAGTCCTGGTAAATACAGGTCTGCCCACAGTAGTTATGGAGGTTTTCCCTCACACCCTTGTGTGGTGCCCTGTGTAAGGAAGGGAGTGGCTGTATGCTCTGAGTCCCTGGATAGTGACCTCAGAGATGCGCCTGCCCCCTGGAGTATAAAGGGCACAACACTGACAGTTAGTGTTGTTGTTGGTGAAGAAATAGTAACCCGAAGGTACCGAGAGGAAGTAACACTTTTGTGACCCTAGTGCAGTAACTAGCGGCAGCAGAGTGATAGATTAAGTTTGTCTACGCCACACTGTGTCCAGGGACCTGGCACAGCGGTGATCTCCCTAGGAGAAAGGGAATCCCACTTCAGTACGGGAGGGCGTACCTGGCAAAGGGACATCACGGAGAGATGTGCGGCTAGAGCTGGCAGCTGCATGGGGCAGTCTGCTACATCCCTGTATGCAATAAAGATGCCCTTGAGAAAAAGAACCCCACTGTGTGAGTGTGAGATTACTCAACAGTGGATGGCACCAAGAAGGAGTTCCTCACCAGGACCATCTCCCTGCGGAAGCACAGATCCTGATGAGGTGGAGGCGCTGCACATGAAGTAAGTTGGACTCGTACCCACTACCTCAGCTACCTGTCCTGATGACATCCCCTAATAACACCAAGCGGGAGACTCAAGAGTCCTGTTACTTGCAGGTGCACCACCACACACGCCTTGTAATGGGGGACTGGTTAGACTACACGGGCCAATATGAGATTGGGTGGGTCAGGCCAGAGGGAGCACCCGTTACATAGCATTGAAGCATGGGGTCAAGAGTTGAACCCCATTAATTTCAGCTCCAGGGACACCCTACTTATGGAGATACTTAACTCCAAAATAGGTGCCGGAGACCCCGTGCTTCAATCCTATACTGCAACCTGTTCTCTCTGGATTGGTCCAATGAAACCAGTCTGTTTCTAGCATCACTTTTGCCCTGCAAGCTATATTTCTGCAATTTGTAACTAAGTCACAGTACCTCCTCTGGATAGGTCCGGAACCTAAAGAGGATGATTCCCTGAAAGTATTATTTGCAACGTGTATTGTCAATGTCTACTGTATGTGACCTGTTCTTGGACGGCTGTTCAATAAACACCTTTCTTTTATAAAAGTTCCTGGCACCCATTTGTACACTGCACTTTCATCCACACCCAGCCAGCACTTACGCACGCACCATCTTATGGATAGAGACTGAGCTATTTACTTTCTGGACTTATCTGATTCCACCATTAATAACCCCCCGGAATGGGGGTTACACATTATTCATCTCACAGTTTAAAATCAGTCCTTTTACAATAAAACTCTATTTTTGTGGCCCAAAGCCCCCAAATTTCACTGACTTCTCTGTTTACGTTCAACAATTTGTTTCATTATCATGCCCCTTGCCTATTACCTAGCTCTGTTTACCTGTCTTCTCCCCTATTTTTTCGCCCCCCAGCCATTGAGCTATGCTGCCAGGCACCACCCACAAATAAGTGTTTTTTTATTTTTAAGGTCTAGCTGAAATTAGTGAAACTTGTGGCACAGTGGCACTCCGCCTAGCAGTACTGAGTACTGAGTTTTGAACCAGTGTTCCATTCTTGCACTGCTGGGGAGGTGTGCTAACACTTGCAATAGCAACCAAAGGATGCTCAGTATATTAAAACTCATTAAAAAGGCATTAAGAGTTGAATAATTAAAAAAAAAAAAAAAGTAAAGTATGATCTAATACTACAGAACTGATTTATTTAAAAAAACACATAGGGTTTTGCTGATTTTAGTGCCTTTAGTGTAGATTAACTGGAATTGTGCGTAATATTACTGAAGCAGCAAGCAACATATTGTAACGTCTTTTCCTGAGTTTTGTACCGTTTAGGAAATGCATAGTGAAACTTGCCAGGTAATACTTCTAAAAATACGAAGTATTAAATGGTGCCAAATTCTTGGGTCTTAAAGAGGCAATCCAAGCCATTGTTTATTTATTTTTATAATTTGTTTGAATACAGGATTGAAACAGGGGGTCTCTGGAGCTGAACACCATTCATATTAGCTCAGGGGACCCCCAGCTTCTGGGGATACTCAACTCCATAGTGGATGCCGGTAGCCAATCCAAGGTTCACTATATGGCTACTTCTCAAAGCTCCCGGCCCTGCATGCCAATAGGAAGCAGTGTTGTCATCTGGTGGAGCTTCCTATTGGCCCATGTGACCGGGGGACTTTAAACTGTCCTGGGACCTCTTCTCTTTTCTCTGTACACACTCTCTCTAGGTGACCTAATAACATCTTTTGGGTTTAATTATCACCTCTATGCCGACGACACACAAATATACTTTTCAACACCTGACCTTACACCTGCTATACAGACCAACGTTTCTGAATGTCTCTCTGCTAATCATCCTGGATGGCCCTCCGACGCCTTAAACTCAACATGGCTAAAACAGAGCTCCTCATACTTCCTCCCAAACCTGGCCCTACTACCTCCTTCCACATTACTGTTGGAACTACAATCATTCACCCAGTAGCCCAAGCACGCTGCCTAGGTCACGTTCGACTCCTCTCTCACATTCGCCCCTCACATTCAAAACATTTCTAAAACTTGTCGCTTTTTCCTCCGCAATATAACTAAGATACGCCCTTTCCTCTGTTGTTCGACTGCTAAAACTCTGACTCAGGCCCTCATTCTCTCCAATCTTGATTACTGTAACCTCCTGCTGTCCGGCCTTCCTGCCTCTCACCTGTCTCCCCTACAATCTATCCTAAATGCTGCTGCCAGAATCACTCTACTCTTTCCTAGATCTGTCTCAGCATCTCCCCTCATGAAATCCCTCTCCTGACTTCCGATCAAATCCCGCATCTCACACTCCATTCTTCTCCTCACTTTTAAAGCTTTACATTCTTCTGCCCCTCCTTACATCTCATCCCTAATTTCTCGGTATGCACCATCCAGACTCTTGCGTTCTTCTCAAGGATGTCTTCTTTCTACCCCCTTTGTATCTAAAGCCCTCTCCCGCCTTAAACCTTTTTCACTGACTGCCCCACACCTCTGGAATGCCCTTCCCCTCAGTACCCGACTAGCACCCTCTCTATCCACCTTTAAGACCCACCTTAAGACACACTTGCTTAAAGAAGCATATGAATAGCACTGTGGATATTCTAAACACGATACATAATGCTTGGCCCCCTGTAGACGCACTTACCAGAACTCCCTCCTACTGTCTCTGTACGTTCTCCCTACCTACCAATTAGACTGTAAGCTCCTCGGGGCAGGCACTCCTCTTCTGAAATGTTACTTTTATGTCTAAAGCACTTATTCCCATGATCTGTTATTTATATTATCTGTTATTTATTTGATTACCACATGTATTACTACTGTGAAGCGCTATGTACACTAATGGCGCTATATAAATAAAGACATACAATACAATACAACTGCAGAAAACTGCAGGAGATACCAGCATCTCCTTCGAAGGTAATTAACTGTGGAAGCAGGGGGTACCCGGAGCTGGAATTAATAGTTAACAGGAGACCCCTGCTTCAATCCTGTAAAAAAAAAAATGAACCGACTTGGATTGCTCTTTTAATACGCTTTGTTCACAGATTAATCTGTGTAATAAATACAAATGAAAAAATCAAATTTACAATCCATGTGAAGCTGTTTAGCATAGTTTACTAAACTAAGTAACAATATGAAAATACTGTTGTTAAACCCTTTGCTGCCACAAGTGCAGGCGGGGCAATGTGCCACAGTGTGTCGGAAGCCTCTCCGGCAGCGAAGGGGTTCAAATTAATTTGTTGCCTTTTCAATAAAATAAATGTAGTATCACCAGATTACTACACTAACCTGGAAATATAAAAAAATATTATTTTGTTAAATAGAATGTGAGTATTTTTTATAACAAATGTATTATAAAAGCTTATGCCTGCCGTATTACACAGCTTTTCAGCACAGCCTGAGTTAAAGAAGTGCCTGCCCAGTCCAACCTACTCACAGGCCTTTTTGGTTTCATCCGTGCAAGGTTGGTTGCTGGCTATACAATGTGAAGCTGTGTGTATAACCAGACATTGAACGTTGCAAAACCAGCAACCAACCTCGCACTGGTGAGACCCAAAAGGTTTAAACAGCTTGACCTTGGAGCCTGCAATGGAGCTCCACCTCCACTGTCTATACTTATGCCAATAATAATAATACCTATAATAAACACACACAAGGTCTAGAGGTACAAAGGCCACGGCTTTTATTAAAATACATAACGTAACCCGATAAGTGCCAACCCTGCCAGAGTGTTCAACCAACGTGCAAAGGCCAATGGTACTCAAACCATGGCCTGCAACACCCACCAAGTCGGACACCGGCCCAGTTCAGCCATTTACCGAGAATGGACACTAGACACTCTTAGATGAGCCCTGCCCACTCGCCACTCACAGCCACCATAGGGCTGTACCGAACCATAGAGCCCCGTCTGGCAAGGTTAAAGTGCACTTAACCCCCAACAGCCACAACCATCCCTTAAACTAGCCTTGTACCGTCAGGCCCGAAAGGACCTTTTCGAGGCCCTCCTGAATCATGATGTTAAAAAAATTTAGCCACTAGGCAATTACTGTACCCATGGAATGTCAGAAACCTTCATGTGTCAGCCGGGCCCACTGAGAGCCAGGCAGTGCCCACTATGAGGGAACCACTTACACTCAATAATGGAATTTCAAAGCACATGGGATTCCAAAGAATAACTCATTCATGCCTTTCCCATGGGGGACAACAAGCCGACTTGCTCCACCTCCAGTTGAGACCAGCCAACATGGCAGGCTCTGCTACCAGGATTTTAACCCCTACCAGCATATCTGGACATTCACTGACTATATCTTGCAAAGTGCCGGTCTGTATTTGTTCTCATTGTATTGCAGGCTCTGCTACCAACTTGGCTCTCTGGAAATAAACTGAACTCGTAAACAAAATTAATAGCTCTTAACAATAAAATATTTTAATTTCTATGGTTAATTCAAATATTCAGCAATGGGGGGGGAGGGGGTGCTAGCCCTGCCAGAGTGCTCCATCCACACACAGGTAAGGACATTGAGTCTTAAATCATGACCTAGCAGGTAAGGCCAATGACGCTTAAATCATGGCTCGCCAGTCCGGACCGCTCAAAGTCCCAGTGGCTCAGCTGACCCCACACCAGCCACGAGACCACCTCCAGGCCTTGCCGTAACTGAGCTCCATATGGCAAGGTTACCCTGCAGCGATCTCTTCAACCAGCTGGCCACGTGCTTGGCCCATAAAACCACCTTCCACTCTAAGGCGCTTGCCAGGCAAGCAATGTGCGGGGTGGATAGTAAATCTGCAGAAAAACGCATACACGCCTCTGTAGTAGGGAATTGATGATTTCCCAATAAGTTTTAATTAAGCATATTTTAACAAAAAGCTATTTACAAGTCTCCAAACTCACCCTGACTTCTGAGATTTTGCTACATGCCATCCCTGGGAACAGGGAGAAGATGGCAGTGATAACCCACAAAGTATTCTAGCTAAACCACATAAAGGTAGTCCCCCCACTACCCCAGGGCTTCCCAGTGACCAAGGCTCAACCTCACCCATGTGTGAGAAACTCAGAGAGGGTGTAGATATCACCAGGGGAGCAGGGAGAGACACAGAGGCCAGGGCCCTTACCTTCCCCCAGATGTTCTTGTCAATGTTCTTGTTCTTGCCCTGCAACCCATCATACCTTCAGGCTCCTATAGCCTTGCAGGGGGTCCAGTGGACCTCCATGCGCCAGGGGAGAACTACATCCTCCAAAGACAGGCTCACTGGGGCCTACCGCATCTGCATGTGCACTCATGTGACTACAAGCAGAGTCCCTTAGCAACGCCATTGCCGAGCAGACCCGCTGCACCAACCTTTCCTCCGCAATTGGACCTCTGCCTCTGCATGATCGGACATCTTCAAACTTACCAAGCAGAGCACGGAATGCTTTCCTGCACCCTGCACAGGTCCTAAATAACTTATCCCCGCCACCTCCCCACCACGTCATTACCGACCAGCAAGCTGGGAGAGGGAGGAAAAATAGCCCAGAGAGCAGGGGGAGCCTAGCCCCGGCGATCATGCCACCCTGTCGCCTTAGCGGCACATGGCTACTGTCTCCGAATAGGTTTACTGACTATGTACTTCTTTAACCCAGGCAATGCTGAAAAGCAGTGTAATACGGCAGGCATACATCTATAGGGCTCCATGTTAAAAGTAAAGAGTGACTCGCTGTGAGTGGTCATTTGATGTTCATTACCCAGAATCCCTGGCTGCAGTGGAAGCATTGGATGCTAAGCGATAACAGGAAATACAAGGTTCCAAACATGTCTGACACGCAAATGTACCCACAAGTGGTATTTGTATTTGCTGTACATATGGTAAAGATTTTTTTTTGCTCCAGACTTGCACACTTTGGCTTTGATAAAGTACATAGACTCCTAGATGACTAATATTTTTTAAGTGAAACTTCTTTGCTGGCCCCTACCAAAATTTCCCTTGCAGTAAATCGCCTTCATGGTGACGGAAGTACAGTCACGGAAGTGACATCACTGCTGGCAGAAGAGGCCATTGGCGACGTCAGTGTTGGCAGCTCGGCGCGCATGCAGAGGCTTCCAGCGCTCTGCGCGCATGCGCAGGAGCTGTTATCCCCTTCCAACACGCACCTGCACATTAGCCGCCGGCGCGCATGCGCAGCAGCAGCACACACACAGAGACCCAGAGAACACAGACTCACACAGAGACAGACACACACACAGACATAGAAACACACAAACGAGAAATTCACAGTTACTATAAATATAGAAGTGCAAATAGCTAAAACGGGGTGTGTGCTGCGCCTGCGTGTTCTAAGGCTGCGCCCTCTGTGCCGCTGACCGCGCTCATGCTTGAGAGCGTGACGTCACCAACTCTTCACGCATGAGCGCTCGGCTGTCCGGCATATATTTTTTATGCGAGAGCAGGAGGGCTGTGGTCGGCTGCTTGGCCGAGCAGTGACTGGCGCTGATTGGTTGAGGAGATCATGTGACCCTTCAGCGTGCCTGAAACAGAAATTAATCGCCCCGTGAGCATGGCCAGACAGATTTAAAATCATTGTGCTGACCGCGCCAAGAGCAGTCAGCCGCACAGTGGACTCAGCCTAAGGCCTCGTTCAGGGTGCCAGAGGCAGGAGTTGGAGGGTGCGCGTTCGTGTGTGCGCGCGTCAGTCTGCTGGGAGATTTGTGTACATCCTCCCCAGCAGACTTTTTCAAAAGTTGAGGAGGCGGGAGGGGCTACAGACAGCAGCTTAGGGATCGAAGCTGCTGTCTTGAAATCATTCTCAACAATGATTTAATTGGCTGCCAAGGTCCCAGTGATGGTGCTGCAGCTTCAAAAAACGACTTGGGTTGTTTATTGAAACTGTAGCCAGCGTCAACTCCGTACTTCGGAGACAGGGCAGCTGCTACCCTGACAACCACAATTCAATTTGAATACATTGTGTCGGACGGCCGCACGCACGTCAGCACGCCCTCCCTCCGAAGCCTGCACCCTGAACGAGGCCTGAGTCAAACTTCTTTGCGTTTTGGCACAGAAATTGTGTTTTGCTTTTTAATTAGAAGCATCACCATCACAAATACAATTTCTGTGACAAAACAGTGACAAAAGACAAATAAGTTTCACTTAAAATGCACGTGCTCGGCACACACTTTTTAAAAAAAACTAAAATCAGACATGTATAAGTATTTAAAAAAAAAAAAATAGAGTTATTTTATATATATGGTAAACTGAGTCTTGTATAGATAGTGAAATTGTGTTTCCACGCTCAAAAGTTACTTATAGGTGGTGTAGGATGAATCTCAGTGTTGCAGATAGGACAGGCGGAAACCTACAAAAGCACCAAAATCAGATAATCCAGGGGAGCGCAATCTTTTTTCCCTGCTCCCTACTGCCGGCTGTCTCCCTCTCTCCGCCCCCCCCCCCCCCCTCTTACTTCGGCGTCATGACGTCGTGGCAACGTGACATCACATGACCTCGAGGCGTCATTTGACGCCGTGTTGCCATGGCAATGCGTCTCCAGAAGCTACCGGATCCAATGTGAGTGCAGTTTACAGAGGCCTTCGCCGCTTCCCCAGCACTAAATTTAAGTGCCTTTGGGAAGCGAGCAGGGCCTCTGTAAACCCAGCGCCCCCTGCAGACAATCTCGCGCCCCCCAGTTTGCGCACCGCTGAGATAATCCACATAAACAACACAGCAGGATACAGTTTAAATGAAAATGTTATTGCAGATTGTTGAGATTTAGGGATACTAACACGATGTTTCAAGGAACAAATGCCTTCCTCGTGTATTAAGAGTTACAAGATCCAACTTACTCCTATTAATACTCTCTGTGTAATTAACAGACGGACACAGTACTTTTGTGACGAAATCTGCAAGTGCTGATGTATTACATGAGTTACATATGGGAATATTCATAAAGGAAAAATGATCTGCTCTCCTCTGTCTGCTACCCAGATATTCCACCATCGCAGGAATGATTTTTGTCTAAACGATTCCCAATAAAATGTTCATAGGAACTGTGTCTCGCTCTGACCATCTCAACTGCGTTTATGGTAAGGGGATACATGGGATCAGTTTATTTCTTCCAGGTAGTCCTTTAGTGTAATATCTATCTGATAAACATGAGTTTGCACAGACACTCTGTGAGTGCTCATTTGCATGTCATTATCCACAATCCCTGTCTACAGTGGAAGCATTGTATGCCAAGAGATAATGGGGAAAGATAGGGTTAAAGACCTGTCTGAGACATGTTAATGTGCTCACAAGTAGTATTTTTTATTTGCTTGATTTCCTAAGTAACCACAACAGCCAAATGTTTCGAAGCGTTTAACTAGTCATGGATGATCACTACTCACTAACTACTGTATGCTTGCATGCACTCTAACCAATGCCCAAAAATGTACTCCTGTTGTTTCTTTAATCTCCCCACATGCCAATTAGATTGTAAAATCTTTGGGGCAGGTATTCCTTTCTCCCAATGTAACATTTATGTTTTGATGCCCTTATCCCATCTGTATTCTTATATTCCCTGTACTGTAAATGTAGTGTAATGTCTGTAAATATTGTACCGGGCTGCGCATCTGGCTGGAGCTATAAAAATGACTATATACATATATATATATTATCTCCGCATTGCTATTAGTCCTGTCACTCGGGAGGATTCGGATGAGTTGCGTCGGCCATCTTGTGGTTGGCGCAGCCACATATAATTTATTTATTTATTTTATTTATTTATAAAATATTTTACCAGGAAGTAATACATTGAGAGTTACCTCTCGTTTTCAAGTATGTCCTGGGCACAGAGTAAAACAAATAATACATGGTTACAAGTACAGTTACATAAATGAACAAGATATACATTATATACAAGACATTGCGTGCACAGTTAAAGAAAATATATATTATGAGCGTATGAAACAGTTACAGACCAGATTAAAGTGTGAGACAGCCTTAGATTTGAAAGAACTTAAGCTGGTGGTGGATATGAGAGTCTCTGGTAGGTTGTTCCAGTTTTGGGGTGCACAATGTGACTATGTGTAGTGCGGTGGCCATCTTGTGGTTGGCACCACCAGAAGAGGATGTTCTGGCTGTTCAGGATTTCCTCCGTGGGACTGTAGACGGCGTGTCAGTCCTGACAGAGCCTTGAGAGGGAGAGGTAGTGTCCAGGGAGCTAGTCAAGCTTTCTGGACTTGGCCAGAACTATTTCCCTTAGGCCTCAGGCAGTCCCTTCACCTCAGGGTATTTTGTAGGGACCGGCCACAGCACAGTGATTCCACTGAAGTAAGACGCTCCAGCGGAGAAGGACCCGAGCTGGGAAAGGTGGAAGGTATCACCGCGTGGCTGCCAGGAGTGAGGGGCTATTATTGGAGACCCCGTGGCGTGGGATCTGACCGTTATCTCTCCTGGAAGCATCCCCTGGTTACAGGCTTTTAACCAAGAAGGTAGAAGTGCACCACCACAAGGGGGAGGGTAGTGCTGCCCTCATACATACATTTGGGAAGGGGTGGCTCTACTGTTGGGGATAAGTACCCATATTGTTATTATTGTTATTACTGTGCTTGTGTTATTGTTACTATTGTGCCTACTGTGGGACCACAGTAAAGAGTTGTTGCACACACTGTTGTGAGTGTGGTCATTTGGGGTATACAATATATGTATACAGATCCTCATGCGGAGTCATCCTGCCTACGCTGGGATCCTCACGGGTGGAAGCACTACACCCAGTCACCTCCGGCTTCCCAGGAGCGGAGGCTTAGGCCTTCTGTAAGTCTAACCAGGAGGGACGTAACACTAATTAACTGCTGTTTCCCTTAAGGGTAGGGAAAGGGTGTTACATTTGGAGGCGCTGCTGAGATTCAGACCTGGGGTGCCCTGAATTTAAAATAAAGGACCAAATTAAACAAAAAGAAATACCATGTTCATACCGTTCTGACAGAAGGTCCTTCAGTGGGCCGTGGAGTTTCAGGTACCCACCGCCACGTGGTTTCTGTCGGCCATGTCCCGGCCAACATCCCTTCACATACCGTGTGCCTAACCCTGAGGGGGTCTCCGGGGTTAGCCACAGCTCAGCCCCTAGGCCGAAAATGGGACCCCACCTCTACCTGGAGCATTGTGCTAGTGTAGCCCTGTTTCCTACTGAATACAGTGTAACTACCAATGCTGTATAACCTGTTGGCTCGCAGGGCCTAAGCCTGTGCCACGGAGAGCCTGGGGAAATGTGTATATATATGGATTATATCTTATCAGATGCAGCGCCTCCACCTGCGATGGCTCCCAGCAGAGAGGGAGTTGTGCCTCGCAGGACAATAACACAATACTTCTCACACAGCATGTAAAAGAAACAGTAGCTTTGCTATCGGTAACCATAACCATGCATATAGGTATCATAACCCATCAGCATTTCTCCTTAAGGAGACACATTAGTTAACGCGTCTCGCAGGATGCAACCTTCCACCTTGCTCCCACCCAGTGTCCAACACCCCGTAACACGAACCCCAAAGATAAGTGTGTAGGTGTGTGACTGCGCAGCCACTAATATGAGCAATGTTATAGTTGGTGCACTTTATGAATGTTACCTGCCGAGCGCTCCTGCGCTCGGGCCCGCAAACAGACTTCACAAAGGATCCGACGATGCGGAGCTGCCTGTGTTACCTTCCGGGGCGATCCCACCCGGATGGCTGATGATATGCCTGAAGAGGTCTGGTCCCAAACCTCTGGGATGGTGCTGTGACAGTCTCTGTGTCTTTAGCAGCTTCACTCACTAACGTGACAGGTTCCTATTCTAGGGCTGTCCCTACATTAACTCTGACTGACTGTGACTCAGGGCCTATCTGGGCCTGGGAGTATACGGGCCCAGTGTAGAGGCTACTTGCCTCTCTACACACTGAGCTCCTTCCTCGCTCCCCTCCCGATCTTCTCTGATCAGCAAGCTCCCCTGTGCAACCTCCTAACCGCTTCCTGCTGAGCTCCTGTCTCCCTATTGGCTCCCTGGCATCACCTTTATCTGACTGAGGCCCATAGGACTTGTAGTCTCCGATGCTATGCCCCTCTGGTTGGTCCGTGCTTCGCGCGCTACCGCAGCCACTCTCTGCTGACGCCATTTCCTCAAAGACTTGCTGCGCATGCGCGAGTACCAAAATGGTGGCGCCCTGAACGCTTGGGCCGCCGCGGAGCCTCCGTTGCACCGGAGCGCTCCCTGCATGCTCTGCAACCTTCCCTTACTCTCCCATTGCAGCGGAGATAAGGGTGAACCTGGGGGACCTGGCTACACTAGTTAAAGCCGGTTGTGATTTAAGAGAGGAGGATATCTACCCTACCCTGATAGTCAAAATGGAGGACCCTAGCCCCAGCCCTGCACCCACAACGGCGTCGGGAGCCGAACCTTTTCACCCCCCAGGGAGTTCCAGCAAAACTGAAGCTAGCATAGCGTCCAGACGAAGCAGACGATCTGGCAGCAGCGGCTCTAGCTCGGAGGGAGAACCTGCATTCATGGAGGCACGGCAGCTACTGTACTGGCTGCAACCTCACGCAGTCATCACAAACTCACCATTACCACAAACTGAAAGCTTTTCCTGGGGTCCTGCCTACTCCGTTGGGCGAAGAAGAGTTTGAGGAGTGGAAAGACCATACGTTGCAAGTGCTGAAAGAATGGTCCTGCTCTGAGGCCGTGAAGAGGCAGCGGATCGTTGAATGCCTGCGCCCCCCGGCTGCCAATATAGTCCGTTGTACTGTGTGTGTCATGCAGGATGCCGAAGCCCTGGTCCTGGCTTTAATTAAAGCTTATGGTAGTAAGGATGATGTCATTGCATTATTGGCCAAATTCCACACCCTCAAACATGATGAGGGGGAAGATTTATCTGCGTTCATCCAGTGGCTATAATTGGCCCTATGGACTCTGATCTCCAAGAAGGTCATTCCGTTATCCGACATAGACGACTTCCGAACCAAATAATTGCTGCGGGAGCGTTGCCTGCACACAAGATCGCCATTGGGATGAGCTGCTCTATTTCTACGGAGAAGCCTCCTAATTTTGAAGAATTAATGGATCGAGTGCAAGATCAGAAAGTTATCATGCGGTTCCATACCCCCACAAACATTTGAGACCCCAAGCCATGAGCAGACACGGCCAGCCCCACCAAGAGAGCCATTGGCAGGAAAGATCCCATGGAAGCAATGACTCCGAAGCCTCCCCGACAGGCACCCTGTATGAGATGTGTGCAGAGGTACATTTAATGGAGACCGTTAGGGTGAAATGAAATCTTGGCTTTATTGCACCTGTTCCTTTAACAAGGCAAAACATACAAAAAGAAACAAACTAAAGGCCTACTCCCTTTGGAGAAATAACTAAACCTTTACTCCAGCCAAGCTTCTTACCACCCTAAACATATATATATACCCACCATAACTTAACTAAGTATGGTAAAACCCATCCTCATTGCTTCGTTTTTGCATAGCCAGTATAACCAACCCCACACTGTTGAGACCCATTAAGGTCGAAACGGCTGTCTGTGGGTGGGTTTACTTGCCATGCATCTTAACCCTGGCTGTGCTCAAAGCTGTGACCATGCAGCAAGCTTAAGCCTATAGGCAACCATGTTAAAAATGGTTTTGAAGCAAAAAGTGGCACTGTGTGCTCATTTGCATGTCATTTCCCAGAATCCCTTGCTGCAGTGGAAGTGCTGTGTGCTGGGTAATAATGGTGAAAGGTGGGGTTGCAGACCTGTCTAAGACATGCAAATGAGCATACAGTAATATTTCCATTTGCTATATGCTTTGCTGTGGAGGGTTTTTGTCACTTTTTTTTACCCACTATAACTTAACTAAGTATAGTAAAACCCATCATCATTGCTTCATTTTTGCATAGTCAGTATAACCAACCCCACACTGATGAGACCCATTAAGGTCGAAACGGCTGTCTGTTGGTGGGTTTACTGGCTACGCATCTTAACCCTGGCTGTGCTAAAAGCTGTGGCCATGCAGCAAGCTTGTGTGCTGGGTAATAATGGTGAAAGGTGGGGTTGCAGACCTGTCTAAGACATGCAAATGAGCATACAGTAATATTTCCATTTGATATATATATATATATACTAACGAAATACTTTTATTTGTGCAAGCTTTCGAGATACACTGATCTCTTCTTCCGGTGTTGTTACAATGAATAAAGCAAGCAAGGTTTAACTTAAAAACAGTGCATCCTGGAATGTTTTCTGTGACTGAAACCTTTCCCTCCCCCTGTGCTGTATGCGATTTATGACTTGAGGTGTTAAATAGTCCCTGTGTGTGTGTGTGTTTTATATGTACATTTATAAACCGCCCACAGTGTATACAGGGCATTACAAAAGGTGTGTGTGGAGTGGGAGTGTATACCAATGGTGTGGTTAGGTGTGGAAATATAACAGGGTGTTGCATTACTAAAAGTATGCGTAGATAGTATGTGGTCCCTATTGGTATATAGGGATGGAATTACGTAGAGTATTTGTATGTGTAAGAGACAGCTGTGTTTGCAATCATATGGCGCAGTATGTATAGACATGGCCTTTAGCACTCATGGGAAGAGAGTTCTCTTGTGTCAGTAGTGACTCATGAAATTGCTGTCTCGGTTTAGGCCACCGCTAAGTGTCCCCAACAGTTGCATACATTTTTATTCATGCAACAGTCTCTATTTCAGTGTTCTAAGATTACCTTTGAGTATAGCCACCTTCAGATCGTTCATCTTATGGCCAGAGTCAGAGAAATGTTTGCCGACAAGACTGTCTCTTGTTCCGCGTGTGATGCTGTAGCTATGCAGATTGATTCTCTTGTTTAGCCCCTGTCCCGTCTCACCTATGTAGTAGCAGCCCCCTGGGCATTTAATGCCCATGATGAGGTACACTACATTGCTGGAGGAACAGGTGAACCTTCCTCTGATTTTGTACTCCAGATTCCTGTGTGGTATTTGTATTGTGCCCACTGTGTGGAGCATTGCGCAGGTTTTGCATCTTGCATCCTGGCATGGACTTGTCCCGCATTCAGTTGTACTGTTGAATACTTTACAACTCACCATCATTTTCTTGAGATTATGAGGTTGTCTCTATGATAATAAGGGTGTTTCAGGGAAGACCTGTTGCAGTCTTGTATCTTCCTGGAGAATGAGTTGTAGTTCCCTGGCGATCTTGCTTAGGACTTCTAGGTGTGGGTTATATGTGACCACCAAAGGTACCCTGTCGCTTGTCTTTTTCTGTCTGTATTCAAGGAGATCACTTCTTGATATTCTGGTGGCCTTGTGAATTTGCTGGTCTACATTTCTGTGGTTATATCCACGATTTATGAAATCCGATCTAAGGCTGTAATCGGCTGGCCCCTATCTGTTGTGTTGGAGCATATCCGGTTGAATCGTATTGCTTGACTGTAGATGGTTGCATGCTTAGTGTGTGTCGGGTGGAAGCTGTTCCTCAAATAGCTGACTCTTTCTGTAGGTTTGCGGTATAAAGAAGTCTGTAGTGTGTTGTTCTTTATAGTAATGGTGGTGTGTAGGAAATATACTTCGTCTGGGGAATGGGTGAGTTTGAGGTTGATGGTCGGGTGGAACGTATTGAAGTTCTCATGGAACTGTAGGAGGTCCAAATCAGGAGGATGTCATCGATGTACCGAAGGTATGTAAGGGGTTTCAAGTGACAGGTGTAAAGAAAGCAACTTTCCAGTTTTGAGCAGAACAGATTGGCATACTGTGGCACCATCCGAGTGCCCATAGCGGTCCCGGTTGTCTGAGGTATGTGTCATTTCCAAATGTGAAGTAATTATGGGTCAGAATAAATTTGATGCATTTAGTCACTGTCTCTGTGAGTGGCTCCTGCGGTCCCAGAAAGTATCTGGAGGCTGAAATCCCATCTTTGTGGGGGATGTTTGTGTAAAGTGAATCTACATCCATGGTTGCTAGTAGTGTTCCTGTTGGGAGGGTGCCAATGGCATTAAGTTTGTTTAGCAGGTCGGTGGTGTCCTGGATATTGCTGGGTGTGTTCCTGACAAGAGGTTTTAGAATGCCTTCCACCCAGCCAGAAATATTCTCAGTCAGTGTGCCAGATCCAGAGATAATAGGGCGCCCAGGGTTACCCTCTGTTAATTTTAGGGAGCATTTAGAATGTGCCAGGTTTTGGGTTAGCTGGTATGAGGTCCAGAATTTGTTCTCTTGTGTGGATCGGGAGTGTTTTAATGATCCTGTTGAGTTCTCTCATGTATTTTTTTGTTGGATCCTCCTGCATTTTGGTGTAATACTTTGCATCAGAGTGTTGTCGGTGCGCTTCTCGCAGGTAGTCTGTGGTGTTCATTATGACCAATGCTCCTCCCTTGTGCGCAGGTTTGATTGTTATGTTGTGGTTGGCCTTTAGTGCACAGATAACATTCCAGGTTGCACTGTTTTTAAGTTAAACCTTGCTTGCTTTATTCTTTGTAACAACGCCGGAAGAAGAGATCAGTGTATTTCGAAAGCTTGCACAAATAAAATCATTTCGTTAGCCACAGAACGGTATCGTCTATTCATTTTTTATCATTAAGCTCGGCTAACACAGTGCAGATACCTCTACATCTATATTTATACACACACACGCACATAGAACAAGAAAGTCTCTTATCTGTTTCTGTTGTTGTAGCTGTAGGGGAAGGCCTCTCTGCTCTCCTGGATCAGCACCCATGTGTGCTATGGAAATGTCTGTGTCCAGTTATAGAGGTCTTGTCCCCTCAGGTCTTGCTCTCAACATACAGTCCTGTGTGCTTCAAGACTCTCTCCTCATTGCAGCAACTTGTGTGCTGAGGAAAATCTCTGCAGTCCTCTTTCTCCTTATGTCAGCCCAAATGTGAGCCAAGGAATCTCTCTCCTGTTTCTTACATGAGACTTTTTACAGAGCTCTCATTAGTTCAGAACCCGAACGAACTCTTCGCTGCTACGAGTGCTGGGAAGAGGGTCACATGTGGAGGAACTGCAATCGGAAAGTAGCTACCAAGTCAGTGGCCCTGACTTTCGCTACTCACCCAAAAATTAATTCGCCTGGCGACAGGTAGAATGTGACCCCTACCATCCCCGAGAAGGAGCCCCAAGCAGATCTCTCTGGTCAAATACTAATTGAAGGAATCTACGCTTCGGCGCTATTGGACACCGGTTCTCAGGTAACCATTGTTTACTGATTCTTCTACTGTACGATCTCCATCAGCAGCATATACCGTTGAAATCAGCTGAGGCCATGACCCTATGGGGCCTCAGTAGCCAGAGTTACCCGATAGATGGGATGATCAAGGTGCGGATGGACATACCCCAACTCAATACCAACATGGTTTACACCATGGAAGTGTTAGCGCTGGTGTGTCAAGAACCCAGAAAACACCCGGATGCACCCATCATCCTGGGAACCAATGACGATGTAGTGCGATCATTGATCTGGGCATTTCTTAAAGAAGCGGGAGAGATGTCCTTGTCCTCCATGAGGTTCATCCTGCTTTCATGGAAGAGTGCCACTGGATTTCTGCCCAAGAACGATGCAGACGGTTCTTCAATCTGGAGAAGGGGGTGACCGAGATTCTGCCAGGGGGAGTATGACATATGATAGCCCAGGCCAGCTACCCCAGCGATGATGGAAGTGACTGGTACTTCTCGTTGGAGTCGACACCCGAAGAGGATGCAAGGATAGGCTGGAAGATGGTGCCGGAAGTAAAGGAGTGGAAGTCTACATTTCCTCCCGAGTTTGCCGTGTCCATCCAGAACATCTCTCTGAGCCCTGTACAGCTGGATTTTAATCAAGAGCTGGATAAAATATACCCCGTGAGGGACGTAAAATCCTGGGCCCATGTGAACGCTGCCTCAGTACAGGAGAATGATCCTGCGCTACAGTTCGATTTTGGAGAATCATCCATATCGGCCGAATGGAAAAAACGCCTCCACGCTTTACTGAGCGTATAGAAGTGTTCTCCACCAGTTAGGTGGACGTGGGTTGCACCAAGAGCACACAACACGTCTTTCGGTTGAGTGATACCACACCCTTCTGGGAACGATCTAAGCAAATAGCTCCGAGGGACGTGGCGGGTGTCCGGGATATCCTGAAAGATATGAAGGGCGTCGGCATTATAGCCGAATCCCACAGCCCCTATGCATCCCCCATCGTGGTGCGGAAAAAAAATGTTTCTGTGCGGTTGTGTGTTGTCTATCGAACCCTCAATCACCGGAGCATCCCAGATCAATATACTCTACCCCGAATTGAAGAGATCCTGGGTGCTTTGTCCGGTAGACAGTGGTTCAGTGTGCTGGACCTGCGATCTGGGTACTACCAGGTTCCCATTAGCCCCGAAGACCAAGAGAAGACAGCGTTTATTTGCCCCTTAGTATTCTAGCAGTTCACCAAGGCATCTGTGGAGCCCCCGCCACCTTTCAACGTGAAAGAAGACCATCGGTGATATAGAGAAGACCATCGTTGACATGAACCCCAGAGAATGTCTAGTCTACTTGGAAGACATTATCGTGTTTGGACTGACGCTGGAGGAGCATAAGAAACGTCTCCTGAATGTCCTGGACCGATTGCAGCAGGAGGGCTTGAAGTTGTCCCTCGATAAGTGCAAATGCTGCCGATCCTCAGTCACTTACGTGGGCCATATTATATCTGCCGACGGGGTGGCAACTGACCGTACCAAGGTAGAAGCTGTAGTAAACTGGCCTCGTCCTGAGAACGTGGTCGAGCTCCGCTCCTTCTTAGGGTTCTGCGGATACTACAGGAGATTTGTCGGATATGCTTGTATCTCCAAAGCCCTGAATAATTTACTAAAGATATATCCTGAAGATCACCGTCAGAAAGCTACGAACCCCAAAACACCATTTGGCGCAAAATGGACCCCCGCTTGCGAGGAGGCTTTCTTGAAACTGAAGAAAAGTCTGACTGAAGCCCCTGTTCTGGCTTATGTCTACTAAGATCAACCGTACATGGTGCATGTGGATGCCAGCTTTGATGGACTGGTTGCAGTACTTCACCAGAAATATCCTACCGGGCTACGGCCTGTCACCTACGTGAGTCGCAGCCTGACTCTGAGTGAGAAGGCTCATTGTGTTTTGAGTGCCTGGGTCCCATCTAACAGCTGAGTTATCTTAGCGGCTGGTGCGATACCTAGCTTTAGGAATCTTAGTTGTGCATCAGCAGTCCATTGGCATTAATGTAAACCCGTTTGCGCGGGTGATTATCGCACGGTTTGACGTGGTTAATGTTCCTTCAGATTATGCTTGGAAGGTTTCGGTGGGTCTGGTGGTTCAGGACTAGTTTAAGGGAGTTAAATTGCCCTATTGGTGGTGGCTGGTTGATAGGTTAGCATATCCCCTTTTGCTGAATTTGAATAAAAGCCGCTGCTATTGTACCTGATTTTTGTGTGTGTGCTTTAATTGCGGGATATTTTGAGGGAGGAGGGGGAGCACCATCGCAGGCTCTAAGGTCATGTATTTGACATTCACATTTTATTCTAACACATCTGTGATTTATCAGTTCTTTAGAAGAAGCCAACATGACATTGTTTTGTGACACCTTTTCTAAATCTGATTCTTTTTGGTACATTTTTACTACCAATACAACTTAATTTTCTATTAATGCAAACTTTACATTATTTCACTTTAATTATAACCTCCCCCCACCCCCCTTTCCCCCATTAGGGTGACCAGATTTTCTAAATGAAAAACCGGAACACATACATTTTTTTATTAATACAACAAATTACATGACTAAAAAATGAATATTATAATGATATTTATCTTATAGTGTCACCATTGACATGTATTATTCATTCTAGCTCTCCCCATTCTCTCTCTCCCTACCCTTCCCCATTATCTCTCTCCATTCCTCTTCCCATTATCTATAGATTCACCCCTTTCTCTCTATACCTTCCCCCATTCTCTCCCCCCCCCATTTTCTCTCACCCTCCTCCCGTCTCTCTCTTCCTTCCCTCCCCCCATTCTCTCTCCCTCCCCCATTTTCTCGCACCCTCTCCTCCATTCTCTCTCCCCCTCCCCAGTCTCTTTCTTCCTTTCCTTCCTTCACCCCATTCTCTCTCTCCCTTCCCCCCCATTCTCAGCATCTCTTCCCTCCCCATTCTCTCCCTCCCTCCCCTCCCCATTCTCCCTCTCCCTTCCCCATCCCCATTCTCTCCCTTATCTCCCACCCCCATTCTCTCTAGTCAATCCCCATTCTCTCCCTTCCCTCCCCATTCTCTCCCTTCCCTCCCCCATGCTCTCCCTTCCCTCACCTCCCCCATTCTCTCCCCTCCCCCATTTCTCTCTCCATCCCACTGCCCCCATTCTCTCACTCTCTCTTCCTCCCCTCTTCCATTCTCTCTCTCCCCCATTCCCTCCCCCCTCCATCCTCATTCTCTCTCTTTACCCTCCCCCCAATTCTCTTTCCCCATCCCCCATTCTCTCTCTTCACAAAAGTTGACCCTGTGTATATATTTATAATTCTCATCTTTAATAAGCATTACAACTGCACAACTGTACATAAATAATGATGGCATAACTTGTAAACTTGCGTTTGTCTACTCTTCTCATATTGTACATGTGAATTTTATGGCCAAATTCATAGCAATTTTAACAATTTCTAAAATATACACAGAAGGTAGTTTTCATATTTTAGACTTGCCAAAAGTAGTTAAGTATCTTGCATGAATATAACAAAAAACTATGGGAACCGTTAGACTCCCTACAAGTGTTTATTGTGCATGTGAAGCTGCCTGATAGTGTAAATATTATTTTGCTTGGGTCTGCGTCAGATGTAGAAAAAAACTTGTTATTCAAGTGTCTTACATTTGACACAAATCATTAGTCACTGCATGGGTCCTCTAATATATATATATATATATATATATATATATATATATATATATATATATATATATATATACAGGCATACCCCGCATTAACGTACGCAATGGGACCGGAGCATGTATGTAAAGCGAAAATGTACTTAAAGTGAAGCACTCCCTTTTCCCCACTTATCGATGCATGTACTGTACTGTAATCGTCATATACGCGCATAACTGATGTAAATAACGCATTTGTAACAGGCTCTATAGTCTCCCCGCTTGCGCACAGCTTCGGTACAGGTAGGGAGCCGGTATTTCTTTTCAGGACGTGCTGACAGGCGCATGCGTGCGCTGCCGTTTGCCTATTGGGCGATATGTCCTTACTCGCGAGTGTACTTAAAGTGAGTGTCCTTAAACCGGGGTATGCCTGTATATATATATATATATATATATATATATATATATATATATATATATATATATATATATATATATATATATATATAAAATTAGAAAAGGTCTAAGAAAAAGGAAAAATATGTTTTCCATAAAAAAATCCCAAAATATATAAAAAAAAGTCTTATTAGAGTTGTGATTATTTTCATGACTAAAATATTCATGTGTTAAAATAATAGTTTTTGTGTGAACCACAAGATTCAATGATTTCTCTCATTGCTTATACAATCTAGGCATCAAAGCCTAACTCGATATACTACAATATAGAATACATGTTGGTAGTGTTAAGGACAACAAACAGAAGTGACTATTGTTCCATGATCGAGTATTGCACAAAAGTGGTGCAGTAATGCTAAAATTGCTTTTAACTACACCTGTTAAATTATTTAAATACAGTACTGAGTAAGAATACCGCCTGATTAACACTGGGCTATTTTAATATAACTTAACCCCTTAAGTCAGGAGTTCTCAACTCCAGTCCTTAAGACTCCCCCAACAGGTCAGGTTTTCATGATATTCCTGCTTCAGTACAGGTGACTCAATCAGTGGCTAAGTCAAAGACTCAGCCACCTGGGTTGAAGCAGGGATATCCTGAAAATCTGACCTGTTGGGGGAGTCTTGAGGACTGGAGTTGAGAGCCCCTGGTTTAAGTGTCAGAGGTGGCAGGGCCACACCCTCCATCGGATAGGTGTGATCATGTAATGACGCCCAGTGACGTCAACGGAAGCAATCTCCCCCAGAAAATACACAAAACATAAGGGCCTTCTGTGTTCTAGCTTCCTGGGTGCACAACATGCATCCATCGCAATTAACACATTTGTGCACGCAAAACTTCTGAAGTGGTAAGAACATCTCAGTTAAAACCCCATGTCAGCTGTTCTTGAGCAAGTTTGATCCACTACTATAACTAATTCTATTATGGCAATCTTTGCTTCACATATAAGAAAGCGGTGTTCATTTTTTTGCTTCACATATAAGAAAGTGGTGTTCATTTTTTGCAAAAGAAGCATTATTTATACCTGCTTGGTTAAATACCAATTTAACTACATTTTCTCTAATATAATAAGCTCAACTCTAGCACATTTTATCCAGATCCAACTCCCCAAGCCAAGGTTAATAAACATCTGAAAAATAACGAGTAAAGTGAATCTTTATCCAAAATGTTTTTTCTGTCCTGGCTATAGTATAAAGAAAAAAAACATCTTTAATCATTTCTACATTTTTTAGAATTAAAAAGACGTATACAGTATGTTACCTTTGTAAAGCTACAGCTCGTGTTTCCCTGTCACATGGTACTTACTAAGAATAAGTCCCTGGTGGTGACAGCGGTGCAATGGCGTCGGCGGCATGCGTACCGCACACCAGACACTCACCTCAATCAGGCAGGCCCCAGTGGGCTCTGCTGTCTTGGCTCACGAAGCGCTGTGGCGCTTCAGCCTGCAGGGAACACAAGAAATGTGTCTTCCCGTGCGGCGAAGTGGTCACGTTGCTTGCTCGGAGCCAATGGCAGTGAAGTGGAGGGGGGGGGGGGGGGCGAAGGGGTTGGGGGGGGAGGTCCAAGCCGGAGCTCTGAAAACAGAGGGAAATCAGTGCCAGAAGAATGCTCTCAGTGTTGGTATGAGACAGAGGGCAGAAATACTGTACTGGATGCTTACGGTGCCACAGCAACTGAGACAGCTTCGTTCTCTCACGACCCCCCACCCCCCCCCCCCCACCCCCACAGTTTTGGCCATGCCTCTCATCGCTCTCTTCAGACCGCAGATTGCGGCTTTAAGTTGTGCACGCGCCACCAGGATGCCAGGCGCGCGCGCAGCAGCCAACCCTGGGGCCGTAGCCTAAGCCTTTTGGAGAAGGCATCTGAAAACTGCAAGCTGCAGAAGTACCACCTTTCCTTCAACCTTACTCAGGACTGCCGGGCTGCCAACAGTCAAACTCGGGGACAGACCCTGCACCCGATCCTGACATCACGGGGCGGAACCTGTGCCCGAACATCATAGGCGGCAACCAGAGGCACAGCAGCTACAGGCCGGGCCCCCCAAAGCCACCGGGCCTGGGACACTTGTCCTGGCTCTCCCTGACCTTCCTTCTTCTAGAAGGAAGAAAGGTAAAAATGTGTCCCGGTTCACCTAGCACTTTTTTTTAATGTAAATGAAAAGCTTAAGTACAGGATATTTGTTGATTTACAAGGGCCAACAAATAGATACTTCTAGATTTTTCTTTTATCTGGATATATACAAGTCTTGTCAGTTTTCACCAACCTTGACCAAAAAGTGACTACAATTTCCACTCGTACTTTCCCCCCCGTCGTGTATGTCTGTGAAAGTTGTCAATTTTTTGCACATATAAGGCTTTCTCTATGCTTGTGATAATGCAGAATTAATTTCTAGAAGCGATTTCCTGTTTACCATTAGGTGGCAGAGGCATTTAGGTGTAGCAGACCTACTCGTTCATTAATTTTGAATCAGTGTCACTGTAAATATAATGATCCTACTTAGCGGCTATTTCAACAAACTAAGGTTTGCTTTAATACACTTCATGTTTTGTAACCGGTCTCCTCTGTGGTTCCCACATTTACGTGGCATACCAACTTGGGTTCTTGAATCATCACTAATCCTAAACTGATTTAATCCTCTAAAAAGATTTTGCTCGGCTGGGACATAAAAGGAAAAAATAATAGATCTCACACAACCCCAGGGGATAAAAAAATAATAATAATAAAATCACAACAGCCCCACCAGTAATTAGACGATTAAAATAGCAGCTCGATTCCCAAAATGATGTTATCATACTGTACATTACTTCAATTTGAACTTCACAATAAATGAGGGGTCTCTATTAAAAGAGCTCCCATTTACCACAACTGCTTTACTTTTGAACAGTGAAGCAGGTTTAAATTGAAATAATAGCTTTAATACCCGGGAGTCACATTTAGTCAGTACCTTTAAGTTAAAGAGTTTAATTGCCATGAAAATATTTGAAGGGAGGAAACATATTAAATGCAAAACATTCTATGCAATGGATCTGGTAAAAATAGTTTAAAACCTCATAATAATAAAGATAACTAAAAGATAGTATGTATGTATTTATTTATTTATATAGCGCCATCTATGTACATACAGTAGTAGTGCATCACAGCAGCAATGCTTGAGACACATACAAGTACTGTAACAGAGTTTACAATCGATTGTTAAGTAGGAAGAACGTACAGAGACAGTAGGAGGGTGTGCTGGTAAGTGCGTCTGCAGGGGGCCACGGTCGATGTATGAAGTGTATAGTATCAGCCTCGGAGCTATCCATATGCTATGTTAAAGAGGTATGTTTTTAGATGGGTCTTAAAGGTGGAGAGAGGGTGCTAGTCGGATATTGAGGCATTCCAGAGTTGTGGGACAGTGAGTGAGAAAGGTTTTAGGAGGGAGAGAGCTTTAGGTACAAAAGGGGTAGACATAAGACATCCTTGAGCAGAACGTAAGAGTAAGGCCGTGATTATACCAAAAAACATGCGCGGCGTCGCCCGAAGCGATGCCGCACAGCACTAAAACAAAATAGTATGCATTCCCGCAAAGCGCTTATACCTACCGAGACTGTGGCACAGCTTGCTACTGCAATGTGGAAGACAGTTGAAGCGTTTTCCACATTTGTTTTCTGGTTGCGACGGCCACGTCCCGTGACACAGCCGTCCAATTAAAGAACAGATTTCAGCCTTGTCTTCCCTGCAGTCGCTTGCGCAGAAGAATGTGCACATGTCGCTCTGCGACGTCGCAAATGTGATGTCACGCGCGCATTACAGTGCATCTGTATAATCGTAGCCTCAGGCAGGTGTATAGTGAGAAATTAGGGCTGAGATATAAGGAGGAGCAGAAGAGTGTATAGCCTTTAAAGAGAGAAGAATTTTGTGTGTAATAGGGGAATTGTTAGGAAGCCAGGAAAGGAATTTCAGCAGGAGAGAGCTGAGACAGATTTAGGAAAGAGTACAGTGATTCTAGCAGCAGCATTTAGGATAGATTGTAGGGGAGACAGGTGAGAGGCAGGAAGGCCGGACAGCAGGAGGTTACAGTAATTGAGACAGGAGAGAATGAGGGCCTGTGTCAGAGTTTTAGCAGTCGAGCAACAGAGGAAAGGGCGTATCTTTGCAATGTTATAGAGGTAATAACTACAAGTTTTAGCTACATTGTGAATGTGAGGGAGGAGTCAAATGGACCCATAGGCAGCATGCTTGTGATACTGGGTCTATGATAGTGCTGCCAACAGTAATGTAGAAGGGGCAGTAGGTCCAGGCATGGAAGGAAGTATGAGGAGCTCCGTCTTTGACATGTTAAGATTGAGTCAGCGAAGGGCCATCCAGGACGGAATCGGACATTTGGTCGTGGCCATTTCCCTGCAGTCAAATGACCGCCGGTGTTCGGCCACAGATGGACCCTCCCCCACCGCTGGAACTTCCACCACCGGACACTTCTAAGGCAAGTTTTACTACTGGTTGCCATGGCCTGCATATTACTGGTCCAGAGAATCTCTGGTTTAGAAAAACCAAGGAGTGAGAGAGCCAGATCCAAGAGACTCTTCTGGGAAAAGTGTGAACACTTGCAGTATATTCCCTCTCCAGAACCACCTGTAATTAACATACCGTACCTCCAATAGGATAGGGCTAATAAACTACAAGTTAGAAAAATATAAAATGATCACAAAAACATATATGGTTGGTGCCTTATGACTGTCAGCAGTCTGAGTACCGGGAAGGGAAATTTAATTAATCCTCTCAAGTTATTTGAGGTGGGAAAATACCTCCTTGGCTAGGAGACCCAGAGTCTTAGGATCCTATACATATGAATCAGTATTATACACTGTCCAATTTTAAATGATGCTAACCATTTCTTGTAATAAAAAAAGTATACTCTTTACAAATAAAATATATTGACATTTTTCCATAACATTTGAAAACCAGAAGGCCTAATCTGCCGCGGCTGCTTCTCTCTTGTGCCTTACCTCAGCCGCATCATTTTCTGTGACAGCCACACAAATGCACAATTCAAAAAACAAGACCCGTGCAGGGATGTAGTGCAGTTTTGAAACACCAAACAGTTCAGTTACATGTCACACAGTGTGTCACAGGTGGCATTAGCAGTTAATGTGAGAGCAAAGGTCACAACCGATGCATTGTACACCACAGACAAACTCAATAACTGATGCTTCATACACATGTTGTCATTTAATCAACTAGTGCTCCCTCTCCAAATTTCTCCAGATGCATCAGTGTAAATACACTATAAATGTATGTAAGACTGTTCGCTCCCCCCCCCTCTGAGAGATCCACAGCCTCTGCTACCTGTGTGTGGTGCGATACCTGTTAGGACCAGGAGAGCTGATCTGCGGTGTAGTGGAAGTCAGGACAGGCTTAGATTCTTCTGTGAGATCTTCTCATGGTGAGTAGTGCCTCCGGCAGTAGTGGGCTCCAAGGAGTTCGGAGATCAGCCCCCACTATTGCACTCTTTCCCCCTCTGCCCAAGGACTGATACTCAGACAGAGGTATATTCTGAACAGGATCTTTATTGGGGACATCCATTGCAGATCTTCTCACAGCGATGCAAGGTCTCAGAGGCTCATACCTCTGGATGGTGCTTTGCCCCTGGTAGTATTGTGGCTGAATCTGATGTTCCTCCAACCCACAGGTTGAAGGTGAGCATGCTCATCCCGCCATGGGAGAGTCTGACAGCTCTACTGCTTCCTCTCTCTTCCAGAGCAGGAACAGGACTGACTCTAAATGTGGCATTCCCCTAATTAGGACAGAAGAGGCGGGCTCATGGTCTATACCTATTCCTGATAGGCTTACACAGGCCATGAGTCACCACCTTACTCTTGTCCATCATAGAGGAACATGGGTGGGGGCACAAACCCATAGAATTAACCCCGTACAGCCTGCAGCTAGCAGGACTTACATAGCAGGGCGGGGAAAGACAGGTAGAATATACATACCCTGTTACATGTAAATATTTTGCCCTCTTTAAAAAAATAAACAAGATGTTCTGTAGCATGGCGGAGAGGAACTAAATGTAAAGATTATGAAGACTACAAACTGTCCATTATGATCCTGGCAAGCACTGCATATTTTGTCAATTGTACATTTGTACGGATCAACATGGAAGTTATTCATAGTTATAGAACAACTCATTTTTAGACCTGAGAAGTTTCCTTTTCAGGACAACTCTGGATATTTCCATGCTCTAGAATAGGGGTGCACAAACTTTCCCCCCTGCGCACCCACGCCTGCTCTCCTCCCTGGTTCCTCCCCTCGCCCCCCATGGCTCCGGCGTGAAATGGCGCAGCAGGGGCATGTGACGTCACATTGCCATGGCAACACAATGTCATGTGACCCCAATGATGCCGTGTTGCTGGAAGGCAAGGTAAGTTTGTTACAGAGGTCTTGCGCGGTCCCCCGGCATTTAAATTACATGCCTTAGGGGAGAGTGCGGGACCTCTATAATCGCCGTCTCCCCCCCCCCCCCCATAAAATCTTGCGCACCCTTGTTCTAGAACTCAGAAATAAAACTGCTAAATATCCAAAGTGAACACGATAAAATAGTGTATACAGTATCATACTGTTTATTTTGTCTGTAAAAAAAATACAACTTTACATTGTACATCTGCTAGGGATTAATAGTCTTTTTCTGTGTTGGCAATATCCATCTACTGTATCATCAAATTCAAACATTCTATTAACACAATGCTATTTTTAAGCATACAGTCTGAGATGCTTGCAGCTGATCTCTTGTACGGGGTGAAACAGACCTTTTAATACTGCATTACATCCATGGGTCCGTAAGGCTTTGTGGCTTTCTAATAAGGTGAATCACCATGATAGCTTATTGTACTCAATGTTTTTTCTAAGACAAAATGGAACAAAACAGATGAGTAATGTCTCAGTTTTTAAAGAAAATCAGCTGAGATGTGCAGAAAAGTGCCGTTCATTCAGAAAGAATGCATATGTTGGTCACTTTTATGTTTTTAATAAATCTGTCTCTATTTAAAAGCTTTTATTCTATCTGGAACTCTATTACTTCTTAGACTATGGGAACTTGGTCATAGATCTGCATCCCAGCTTACTTCTAACTATAAACATTTATGATTTTATGTAATGACAGCTCCCCACCTTATCTTCATTAAAATGACCATAATGAAACTAGACTTAATTAGACCTGGAAACAAGTCAAAAGCAGCAGAAACTGTAAACGTGGTACTGCTGCTGCTGCACTTAAGATGGGAAAATACTCGGAAGAGAAACTACAATATGGGGCATTGATACAAAGAGATACAAATATCACTGTATAACCTCTGATGTTTCTATCTCTTATCTTTTTACTGTACAAGTCTATGTAATTGGCTCAACATTTTTTTATGTGAAATTGCCCTAATTTTGCCTTATTTACCCTGATTTATAATATACTAGCTGTTGTACCTGGCACATCTCCCCCTCGCTGCTGCCGCATCTCCCCTCGCTGCTAGCACAAGCACATATCCCCCCCCCCACCCCGCTGCTGGCACATCTCCCCGCGCTGCTACCGCATCTCCCCACCCCACCCCCTCCCCCCAACCCGCTGCTAGCACATCTCCCCACCCCACCCCCTCCCCCTAACCCGCTGCTGACACATCTCCCCGCCCCCCCCTCAACCCCGCTGGTACAACTCCCCCTGCTGCTGGCACATCTCCCCGCGCTGCTGGCACATCTCCCCGCGCTGCTGGCACATCTCCCCGCGCTGCTGGCACATCTCCCCGCGCTGCTGGCACATCTCCCCGCGCTGCTGGCACATCTCCCCGCGCTGCTGACACATCTCCCCGCCCCCCCTCAACCCCGCTGGTACAACTCCCCCTGCTGCTGGCACATCTCCCCGCGCTGCTGCCGCATCTCCCCTCGCTGCCGCCGCATCTCCCCTCACTGCCGGCACATCTCCCCACCCCCCCCCCCCCCCACAGGTGGTACATTTTCCACCGCTAGCTGGCACATCTCCCCCCTAACCCCCCGCTGGCACATCTCCTCCCCACCCCCGCTGACACATCTCCCCCCCACGCTGGCACATCTCCCCCGCACATTTCACATCACACACAGAGACACACACACAGTCCTGATCCAACCAAGGACACGCCCCCTCCCTTAGTAGCCACGCCCCCCTCCCCCCTCTCCTGCTCTAACATTTTTGCAGGACACCCGATGGAAATTTAGAATGTCCATAATTTGGGAGGTGAGTCATATTGGAAGCTCAAAATAGTTGTGTTGACCTAAAAATCCACAGCAGAATGTCCAGTAAAAGTTTTGTTGTGCTATGTCGTGCCGTTTGTGAGATTTCGAGGTTTCGGACATACAAACAAACGGATTAACAAATTTAGAAATATAGTATAGATAATATAATAGTAATAACACACAATTCATTGGGAAATCCTACGCTGGATATTAATTGCGGTCGTCATTGTAGAGGTGACTGAAATGATAGACTTTTCTCACAGCTTCTTTATATCTGTGTCAATATATATATATATATATATTCAAAAGGATTTATGACTTTAGCCGTATCATGGAAATTATTCCAGCTTTCATAAATTTGCTATGCATATACCTGGAAAACAAAAACATTACAGATGTTTATTTTTGACTATCATAAACAAACGGTCCAAAATATGTATTTTATAAAGAATATAGACCGGGATTCAACTGGCATTCATTGACTAGAGCGGCAGTTAACACTGCATCAGGATGCGATACCCAATATCAGCGCTTAGGGAATCTTCCCCATAGATTTGGCAGTGTGCAGTGTGCTAAACAGGTTTTAAAGTGCAAAAGAAACTCCATAATGGTAGAGAGAGGCCATTCAGCATTTACCCTTTTTGTTGCTTTTCCAATATACCTTGCAAAATATGTCTGGTATTATACCAGTGGTGGCCAACTTCAGTCCAGAAGGGCCACCAACAGGCTAGGGTTTAAGGATATCCCTGCTTCAGCACAGCTGGCTAAATTGGGGGCTAAGACATTGATTGAGCCACCTGTGCTGAAGCACGGGCTATCCTTAAAACCTGACCTGTTGGTGGCCCTTGAGGACTGGTGTTGACCACTCCAGTCTTAAACCTTTTGAGTGCCGGAGGACCGGCAGCGCCCGCCTTCCTGCATTCAGCCATGTAATCCCATAGCGTAGCGGGCAGGCCACTAGATATGAGCGAATTATTTAGTAGATTAGCCGGTTCCTTTGAGCCACGGATTTCTGTGAATCAGTCTCAAGAAGTGAGATCCGCCTTTTTTTTCTCCATCACTGACAATCCACATGACAGATTAAAAATCTTCACTCGGATAAAATCTGAGAGGGGAGAGAGTGCAGATTTTTAACAATCCGTCTGCAGATTATTAATCCTCCATTCGGAGTTTGGATTAAATATGGAACCTGAGTGCTGATTCTTACAAATCAGCCTGGATTATGTCCAATGGTTTATTTTTATTAATCCACTCGGATGTTTTAGTATCCAATCCGCAGCTGGATTCTGGTGCCGGGGATGGGATTTGGTCTAAAAAATCTGGGAAAGGGATTTGGACCAGGTAGTCCATCTCTAGAGGCCACAAAGATGTGAATGGAAGTGGGCGATACTCTAGTTCCATTCCAATCGTATTTATCGTTCTATTGGAGAGGTAAACGTGATCACACCTTAAAAAAACAAGCATTTAATGTATGACATACTCAGTACATGAAAGGGTCCTTAGGGTGCTGGCCCTTAAGACGTGCAAAGTACATGATTGTGCGCTCAATAAATCCTGCTCAGAATTGCAGCACAAGTAATGATAAATTACTCTTAGTGAGCTAGAGATAAACAGTGTTTTAACCCAAAATTCCTGAATATACCCGTAGAAAATGTATCATTGTAATAAAGTCTACATCTCTTTAAATGTGAAGAACTCCCCAGCAGGGGACAAACCGCATAGCATAGATGAATAGATGAATAATCAGAAGGATTTATGAAATAAAAAACATGGACAAAAAAGAAAGCACTGATACAGTCACTCTAACGCGTTTCACACGCAGGGTGCTTTATCAAAGAGTGAACATAAATCACTGAGTGATGTTCTTATAGCCCATTTCCACACCCCCGCTAAGACACCAACCAATCAAAAAGTGATTGTGATATCCAACAGATGTTAAAAGAGATGTGCTGCAAGAAGGTCAATCAGTGAATATACAGGACAAAAACAATTAAATAAAAAATTATCAAGCTAAATATAACCCTATCAACATATAGTGAGATAAAAACAGATACAGTCTACCATGCTTAATATATATATATATATATATATAATAAATTGAGAAAAATCCATATAAATATATATAATAACAATGTTTAGGCCCAAATTGTAGATCCTGATCAGTACTCAAATTAAATCTATAAACCTAATATCACATATGCATAGTATATAGGAACTAATCCATGGACCTCTATTACCCATAGTAAGCATAAATTTAAACATAAATTTACATAAAAATAACCCAATGTTATATATTCGTGTGTCATTAAGGATCATGAAAAATTAGTTATATGTTTAATATTATATCCTATTTAATTTATATTTCCTATGATTTAATTTCCAATCATTTACTACAATTTTTTAATTATGATTGAAATTCACGATGTAATTGTTGTGTCTCACATTACCACTCCTATATATGTACGAAATATAATAGACAAGCAACCCAGATTTCAATGATTTTAAGGAAACATTGGAATATACTGAGACTAGATGAAGATCTTAAATCAATGTTGAAGACAGGACCTCGTGTGGTTTTTAGAAGAGCCAACACGATTGCATCTTCAATATCCCCCAGCCTTTTCTGCTCTAGTGATGAATATCAAAATATTCGATGTATTCCAAAGGGCTTTTTCTCCTGTGGTTATTGTAATCTCTGTAGATATGCTTAACCTTTAAAGAGAATAAGGAATACGCAATCAAAAGAGGGTTACAGGATACAATCTTTCATCAATTGCCACACAAGCTTTGTCATATACGCCCTTTCGTGTGGCTGTGGCAAACGCTATATAGGTCGGACAATAAGACCTTTAAAAACGAGGATCTCAGAACACGTTCGACTTATTAAGAAACAAGATATATCTCATCCGGTCTCTAGACATTTTTCAAGTTGTGAAAAAGGTGGAATTAAGAATTTTCGTTTTACAGGAGTGGAACATGTGGCTCCACACACCAGAGGAGGTGATAGACTCAATTCTCTCAATCGTAGGGAGATGTATTGGATATTCATTTTAGACACTTTATACCCCAAAGGAATGAATATAGATTGGGAACTAAAACATTTTCTGAATTGAACTTTAGATCCTCTCTGATGTGTGAACTTTCACTAAGATTCCATAAGGGTTCAGCTTTGACACAATGCTATATATGTATACTTGCCACACATGTCAAATACTTATCATGTACCCAAGTTAGTTTGTTATATATTTATGGTTTAGTGTATATATCCAACAACCAATTAGATATTCAGATATAGTACAGCTAAATAAATGTTAGTTATCCATCCTAGATCTTATGGATAATATATTCCATTACAGATTGGTTATGGTACATATATAGGAGTGGTAATGTGAGACACAACAATTACATCGTGAATTTCAATCATAATTAAAAAATTGTAGTAAATGATTGGAAATTAAATAATAGGAAATATAAATTAAATAGGAAATAATATTATAACATATAACCAATTTTTCATGATCCTTAATGACACACGAATATATAACATTGGGTTATTTTTATGTAAATTTATGTTTAAATTTGTGTTTACTATGGGTAATAGAGGTCCATGGATTAGTTCCTATATAATATGCATATGTGATATTAGGTTTATAGATTTAATTTGAGTACTGATCAGGTTCTACAATTTGGGCCTAAACATTGTTATTATATATATTTAATTGAATTTTATCAATTTATATATAAGCATGGTAGTCTATGTATAGACTGTATCTGTTTTTATCTCACTATATGTTGATAGGGTTATATTTAGCGTGATAATTTTTTATTTAATTGTTTTTGTCATGTGTATTCACTGATTGACCTTCTTGCAGCACATCTCTTTTAACATCTGTTGGATATCACAATCACTTTTTGATTGGTTGGTGTCTTAGCAGGGGTGTGGAAATGGGCTATAAGAACATCACTCAGTGATTTATGTTCACTCTTTGATAAAGCACCCTGCGTGTGAAACGCGTTAGTGACTGTATCAGTGCTTTCTTTTTTGTCCATGTTTTTTTATTTCATAAATCCTTCTGATTATTCATCTATGCTGTGCACCGGTTTGTCCCCTGCTGGGGAGTTCTTCACATACTGGGTCTAGACACCAGGGAGCACGCAGAGCAGAAGATCCATTAACGCTGTTCAAATTTGGAAGCTACAGGCTACCATATATTTTACTATCTACATGGAAAGAGATGACGTCACGCGGTTTGGGCGGAGAGGTTTGAGGGTCCCGGCGGGAATCACTAGAGGCGGTGACGCGGAGCTGTGAGTGCCGCTGCCGAGCAGAGAGGAGCAACACGGGAGACGTGGATTCCACACTCGACATCAACAGTGCCGTGAGAGATGTGCCAGTCGAGGTCTAGTCCCTGATACAAGCGTGCAGACATCTACCTGATACACCACACCAGGCTTCCCCCTCTCCAGCAGCCCAATACTAAGCCGTGAGTACCATCACCCACTGAGGGATTATTCTATGACTATACAGTGGAACTTCTGCCTTATTTTTCTATTGGTGAGAGACATTTGAGCGCCGGAATCCTTGAGCATCTCATGCTCTGATGTTTTTTTTTACATCTCTGTAAAGAATTGAATCTTACATGACATTAATAAATTCATACTGTCAAATATCTGCCTGGCATCATTGTCCAGCCATGTTCTCCAACATGTTTATAATAGCCAAGCCAACAACCAGTTTATATATATATATATATATATATATATATATATATATATATATATATATATATATATATATATATATATATATGTTATGTAGTGGTGATTACCTAGTCTAGTCTCAAACCTGCTTTGCCATTAAGACCAACCTCACACTGATGATACCCATCAAGGTTGAAACATGTCTGTGAGTGGGTTTAATGGCTTTGCATCTCATCCCAGCCTCTGTCTAAAAGCTGTGTTGAAAACAGCATGCATTGGCTTGAGGATTGGCTTGTGTAATACGAGCTTGAGACAAAAGGTGGCACTGAGTGCTCATTTGCATGTCATTTCCCAGAATCCCTTGCTGCAGTGGAAGCGCTGTATGCTGGGTGACAATGGGGAAAGACAGGGTTGCAGACCTGTCTAAGACATGCAAATGAACATACAGTAATATTTACAGTTGCTATATATATATATATATATATATATTTTTTTTTTTTTATTTTTTTTTTTTCATTTTTTATTTTATATATTACAGTAAAATGCTGTGGGAACAAAAACACAAAATAACGATGACACAAGAATTTGCCCATAAACATTTTGAAATAGTGTGTATTTGAACTTTCATCTAATGTCTCGTGGCGTAACTCAGTTTTCATGGGCTAGAAATCACATTCCCTGTGAGACAGAACCAGTTCAACTATGCTAAACCATATTCCCTTCATTTGCCCTGTAGCAGGGTAATCAGAGTCTGGACGGTCAACTCAAATTAAATCAAAAGAGCTTTGCTTCAGCATATTAGGGAAAACAATCAGAAAATCTTATATTACAGAGATTAAAAAAGCAGCCTCTGATCCCTTACAAATAACATAACCAGATTAATAGCATCACAATCTTTTACTCCTTGTTACAGGTCCCACAATGTTGGTTCACAGCAAGTCGACATATAAACAGTCCAAAAGCAATTGTGCAACCCCCCACACCTCTCCCCCGCACTCTGTCTGAGCCCTGTTATAGAGCTAGCAGTCTGGTTAATTAATCCAGTGCACCTGGAGCTGAGAAATGAGCTTTGCAGCTCCAGGTATAGAAGGGACAGGGTATCTTTCCCTGTCACATATCCCTATTCCAACTATAACTCTATTCATTTATCTAGCACATTTTGTTACAGTTATGTAGATACACAGCTAATTGCTAAAACTAGGATTTATCATATGGGGAACTCCCATTCTAAGCCTCTTGCTTGAGCAATGGTAAATTTATGTTTTATTCTGTCTATAAGTGCGAGATTGTTTTTGCGATCCCTTACTGTGGCCTCTCGCAGAAACAGGCTTCTTCTCACTATAACTGGCACTTTTCCCACTTTAGGATAGGCTTTTAAACATGCTGCTGTTCAATTGATTAAAGTAATTGTGGCCAGGGTCTCTGCCCCTGACTCCCGGTTCTGTTCCCCCTTACCTCCAGCTTTTCGGGTGCGTGCTTGGGTGAGCGCGTCACCGGTGGCGGCTGCGGCAGGGCGCCGCCAGGTTTGGTGTGTCCGCGCATGCACGGAGTGTCGAACGTGCGCAGGTGTTCGGCGGCCATGTTGGGGTTGGCGCGAGGTTCGAGCATGCTCAGTCAGTGTGTGGAGTCCCGGCGGCCATTACAGATTGTGCAGGAGCAGATAGTGCTAGCGGTGGCCATTGCAGCTTTGCACATGCGCAGTGGAGATCGCACACACGGCCACATAGCAAGGAGCTCTCCAAGGGACTAAAACTCCCAGCAGCCCAAGGGGCTGGAGAACAGGTGACTCATTACAGCCAATAGGGCTGAGAGATTCTTCTGCCAGAATAGATACATTGTTGTGTGCTGTGTGTGTGAGGAAATGAAGCTGGGAGTGAGACAGGGGAGGTTGTGTGTGCAGGGGTCAGGGACCCAGTGCACTAGGCCCGTAATCCCCTAGGCCCCAGTCATTGAAAGGTTGGAGATGTTACAGGGACATGCCCTAGATACGGAATGGATCCCTTCAGCAGTCAGGTGTATTCTAAAAGAGTCAGGGAGACAGCTGTGTGCACGTGGCCTGACAAGTTGGTCTGGGAACAGACCTCTTCAGGAAATAGACTGTCTTCATGGTGGGAGCGTCCGCCGGGACATCACCCCACGCGGAGGCGGTTTCATCGCGGGATCAGCGGATACTTTGTGATGACTCATCATACCGGGTGTGGACACACCCGGCAGGTACCGTCACCAAGTGCACCACCATTACGGTATCAAACAGGCACTGATCACGCCTAAGGGGTGGGTTGCAGAACACTTGGGTCTCTGGGAATAAGGTGTGGGGTACAGGGTGTGGGGTTATAGCCCTGAGAGGTATGTGGGTAGTTGTGCCTATCATTGGTAGAGTCATAAGATATTACAGTAGAGTTATAAGATGTTACCTTAGAGATATGTTATGTTCCAGTAAAGCCCTTTTCTATTTTACTAAGCTGTGTGGTTCATTGTAAGAGTGTCCTGTGAGGGGCTGCTCCCACTCTGCTGGGATCTCTCACAGGTGGAGGCGCTGCACCATTTATATAGTAATTCACCCCAGGCTCCCAGCGGCGGAGACTTAGGCTCCTGCGAGCCAAACAGGTAAAAGGGCAGCACCAGTAGCTAATTACAGTCACCCCCCTGATCTCAGGGGTGGGGGAAGCAGGGCTACATTTGGAGGCGCTGCTGAAATTCAGTTTAAATTACGTCGCTCACACTATCATCACCGTCACGCCAAGAGGTTTACAAATGGGCGCTAGAGATGCAAGTACTGCCTCTCCACACGCTGGTTGTGGGGCATGTTCCTGCTAACACCCCCTCCTGTTATATATATGTTATATATATTTGATCCTGAGTCAGTATCCACGATTAAGGGGTGCAATAAAGCTTCTAGGCCGCCGCATAGACGCGGATGGACTATGGTGCTCCGTGTTAGTGAGTGTAGGACACGAGTCTGCGAGCCAAACAGGTAAAAAGGCAGCACCAGTAGCTAATTACAGTCACCCCCCTGATCTCACTTAGGGGTGGGGGAAGCAGGACGACATAATATATAATGATCAATCTTGTTTCAACAAACTTGTTTCCCAAATTTTGTGTAATACACAATAGATGCACACATACAAAATAACTCTCATTTGACTCACATTATTTATCACTGTGGGAACCTCAGACTCTTTCACATTGCGATTTATAAACAAGCCCCCTCACTATCACTATCACTACAATTTACAAAATAAATAAATCCAAGTGATGGGCCTCTGTATTTCTCTGTGAGCTGCCGTGTTCTGCACCTAGTGTCCATTATGACATTTTGTGCTGTCATTTAAATTAAATGCCGGGGGACCGCACGAGGCCTCTGTAATTCCTACCTTGTCTTCGGCGATGCGTCGCCATGGTATCCCGGCGTCAAATGACGCTGCAGGGTCACGTGATATCGCATTGCCATGGCAACGTGATGTTATTTAATACTGGAGCCGAGCAGGGAGGGAGCCACAGGGGGGACAACTTTGCGCGCCCCTGATTTACAGTATGATCTGTCTGTGAGAGGTATCATTCGCAAACAGCAGGAGTCAGTGTTTGAGAAGAGTGGGATTTAAAGCAGCAATCCCACCTTAGCTATATTTCTTTTTAAGTATAGATTTTTAGTTTCGGCAGTCCCTGGCTCCCAAGTTACTAACCAGGTTAGGTGCCAGTGTTTTCCTCCCCTATAGGTAAATCAAAATGGCACCAAATCTTGCAGGTCCCACAGGCCAATAGGAAGCCGCAACTTTATTGTGAAATTGCGGTCTATTGGACAGCAGTTTAAATGTCCAACGATAACTAAACTTTAGTTGTAATGTATAACTCAGATTAGAGACATTCTGTACTGCTACATAATTTAGTTACATCATACAGTATATTCCTCTCTCATCTATGATGAGTTAAAAGTGATGTGAAACCACGTTGATCTCTTTGCTACCTTGTGCCATAAATAGCTTTGCCGAAGTGGTAACAACCTGCTCTCTCTTTTATAAACATTCATAACTTCAGTATCTGCTTTCTTTTAAAGAACAAGAAGAGCACCTATTTTGTTTAGGTTATAGTTTGCCGTTTAATGTTGTCACCTGAGGAAAAAGAGAGAGGTGTGTCTCTATGTGTTGTATAGATAGGGATTCTGTTTTAGGTTTTAACCGAAAAACACAGACAAAAAAACACGGACTGATCATTTTGCGCTTTTGGTTAAAACCGATAAACACTGGAAATGAAGCATCCTTTCCTATTAAATTCCGCCTCTTATGGCGGCCTGTCTACAGGTAGGAGACTCAGGCATCACAGAGGAGTATCTCAGTATCTCTCCCTCTCTCGTCTAAACATACAAAAATGTGTGCTAAAAAGGGGCAGGATTAATGAACAAGAGTGTGCAATAACGCCTGCTACAGTACGTCTGTATTTCAACGGATCCCATTTTTTTTCATATATAATTCTCTAGTAATATAATGATATATTAGGAGCAAAATAAGAACGCCCACATTTTGATGTTGCTTTAAGTGATGAACACAGATCTGACACTGAACACTGGTTGCACAGCTGATTTTTGTCCTTACATCATTTTCTACAACCACTTCCATGACACAAAATCCTAGAAACAAGTATTTCAAAACACATTTTTCCTACTTTAACCTTTAATTATTTACCCAGCTTATTATTTCTCGCACAATGTACCATAGCCTCTTTGATCTCTGTTCTTCACATCCCAATGTACAATATTCTATTATGTTCTTTACATCCCAATGTACAGTATTCTACTATGTTCTTCACATCCCAATGTACAGTATTCTATGTTCTGTACATCCCAATGTACAAAATTCTACTACAATATTCTACTACAGATGCAGCCACCAGTATCCGATCACGTGCCTGGGTAAACACTTGGGCATCTCACAGTAAATGCCACAACATTTATGTGAGATTCTGCTGCCAGACTAATGGCCCATCAGATTAACACAGCAAGGGTCCCTGCAGCCCCATTCGTATTCTACTACTGCACCTGTTGCAAAGAAAATCTAAAAATTCCAATCCCTTTCTTTTGACTCCTGCCCTGAGCTTTCAGATTAAAATAAAATGTACCAATGTTCTTATTTTTCCTTGTGTAAGACCACTTGTCTCAAACATAAAGTAGAACACTTAGTCAAATTAGGCACTATTTCAAGAACTCAATACAAAACACAAATAAACACTGACAAAAGAACTACATTTTCTCCAGAAAGCAGTTCAAACACAAACCACTCATGTAAATGTTGGACAAAAATATAGGCTTCATAAAAATACTACCACGTTTCACAATCTCTTTTGAGTATCTGAACACTGACTCTTTTGTAAAAACAAAACTCACACCAGACCTGTCCTGAAGTTAGTTTTGGATACAACCAACATTGAGAATTTGGATCAGTGATTTAGCGCTGTAATCCAGCCCTGTCCAATTTCCTTATTTTTTTTTTATTTTTTTTTTTAGCTCTCGTGCCTTTTTGCCTGTTACATCTGTAACTAGTGTGTTCTTATGTTGCAGTATTATTCTTCAGTTGTTTCAAGTGTCTGTCAAATACTTTGCCAATGACAAATTTGTATCATGTCCTTCCTGGCTCTGTTTAAAATCTTACAGCCGTAGCCACAAAATATGCTCCAGAGATGTACTGTAATCAAGAGAAGGAAATATTTGGGTTTCCCATTGTAATGTATTCCTCTATGTGTAGAAAGATGATCTACAAAGGACAAGGAGTCAGTGTTAGACTGCGTTAAAACAAATGCATTGCCGCCGTTGCATGTGCTTATAGTAAGCGCGGCGCGACTGGTTGGTCGCGAATGCTGTAATTCATCACAATTTGATTTTTCCAGCGACCGCAGCCTGACGTTGCGGCGGCGGCACTATAAACGTAGCTAAAATGAGCAAAGGGGGCTTTTGTGGAGTTTTTCATAAGATAAGTTGGAGTATTTATTTTCTGCTCCATGGATACATTTCCTGCTGCCCACTGTGTGTTACAGATATCAAGAAACTGTCCAGTGTGTCAGCGTTTAACGCACCATGAATGGTGTCAGAGTCAATTGGAGCTGAATGTGAGGGAGCTCAGCATGGCCACTGGATTGACCTGTGCAGGGGGATATCAAATCCTTACCTTACTGCATCTCCGGTCTGGGACCCGCTCACCTCCGTCGCTCCTGCGTGCCGCCGTCTGTGTGATTGAATGGAAGGAAGGAACTTCGGCGCTACTGCGCATGACTGATGCAAAAAAACTCCCGGATGTTCTTCAACCAACTTTATTGATAACACACACTGGGGCTACACCACGATCTCCCCCTCGTGGTGTAGCCCCAGTGTGTGTTATCAATAAAGTTGGTTGAAGAACATCCGGGAGTTTTTTTGCATCAGTCATGCGCAGTAGCGCCGAAGTTCCTTCCTTCCACTGTGTGTTACAGTTTGAACTGCAGATTGGTAAAAAGTGACAGAAACCATATACATACTGTATGTAGCCCCCACATAGTTGGATAATATGGGGTTAACGGGTCCAAGTGATAGAAATGGTTACATTGTTGAGTCAGATAGTGCCCCTCCTATCAGCTTAGTGATGGCATAATTGGGAGGGAGTTAGTATAAATAGCACATATCTATTCCCCCAGGGATGTTGTTAAGTGCTATTATGTGTTTGATTAGTGCTAGAAGCTTAAGTGTTTGTTGGTCTGCGATTTGGGCTTCTCATTCTTTTTTATATTTAGTTATAGTAAAGTACCTTTAAGGCGTCAGCGCCTTTTGGAAAGTATAGGGAAGCTAACTACTGAACGTTAGTGCAGGTGATACCTGGACAGAGTAGCAGTATATCCCATGGGCTCCTCCATGATGTAAATGGACATATAGGGTTCCACAGAGGGAGGCTCCTCCTGTGTGTGCATCTGATTCCAAGGGACTCCTCTATCCTAATCAATCCATTTGGCGAAAGATAAGTACCACTTCCTGAGTGGGGCCTGGGACCTATTTTATATGTGTTTTATGTTTGCTACGTGTTGATCTTTTATGCGAGTTTTTGACTATTTTAAAAAAGATGGATAATGTTATATAAAAGTTTCTACCGCCCATGCTTTTTATGCCTTTCATACATGCCCAGCCTCGCAACAACCCACAACCATTTTCTTGTCCTGAGAGACTGAGCATGCATTGTCCTAATTTATCTGATGTGACCCTTGGAGCTGGGAGTTAGATGGTTACTTGTGGCGCCCATGTGGGGACGGGCATTGAAAGTTGTTTTGTGCTCTTTTTGGAACTTTTCAGAGCGAAAAAAGATTTTTTTACATTCTTGCGAGTTTCTGCAAGATTTCCTGCCATAAGGACTAAATTTGCAAAAGTGTACAAGATTGCAACTAACATTTAGCATCTGCCCACACAAGTGGCAAAATATTGCTTTAGACCAACAAATGAGAGAAGAAGACTAAAAACCATCCCTATTGATCTTGTTATGGGTGGAGATGATGTTGCAAGAGCACAAGCACGTGTAGGTAACCTCGTGATCAGATCCCACCTTGCCTTGTGCACAAAGTTTTCTGAGTTGGACCGTGTATTTCAGAAAGAGAGTGAGTTTTCTATGGAGACCACTATGCCAACATTAACTGTGACTATGATATCCCAGGAGGAATCTTTGTGATCGTTGGGAAAGGGAAATAGTATTTCCAAACAGTGCTTGTTATAGAAATAGTATTTCCTTTCTGTGCGAGTTATCCCGAAATGCCAAGTGCGAGGATTGCAGTACGCACTAATTACAAAAGTCTAAGTTCTGGGATTTGAAATCCATGCCGGATAAAACTTCATCTGTTTTGGCTAGTGAAGTTTCCAGTGTGGCTGAAATCACATATCGTTTATCTGAGAGTGACCTGGAACTCCCTTCTATTGATCGTGGGCAGGCTGCAGCCGCTGGAGTAACTAGAAAGGTGGAAAGTTGCCTGGACTGCTGTGGTGAGGATGGTAAAACCCACGATCCAGAAGTCTCTCCCGGAGGGAAAACCAGCAGGATTGAGACTTCGTAGGACGTTCAATTTGCAGCTGCTCCTTTAAGACCACATAAAAGTTCTTAGAGTTATAAAAATGTACTCCTACAATTGACACATTCTATATACCTGTGATGCTCGTCAGATTTTATATCTGTTGCACTAAAGCTATCACATTTAAAATTCCATATCTGTATCACTTGATAAGGCAATCAAATGTGCTTAAAAATACTGAGGGACCTTGAGTGGGGCCAGGTGTGAGGATTCGGGGATCGCGTCCCTTGCGCCGCGGTCCCTCCTCTCTACATACCAGTACTGCAGCGGCTGCTGCCTCCGATCCGCCCCCCGCTGGTGCGCGCACCCCCGCTCTTTTTACATAGCGCGCGCACCCGCTCCTCTTCTACCAGGTCAAGGACCTTAGCTCCTCCCCTCGGCCACGCCTCCGCTGCGTGCGGCGTGCACGCGTGACGTCGCGCAACGAGCCCCAGCTGCGAGTAAAGATTGCTATGAGCCCTTGTCTTCCTGCAGCCTATCCCTGCCTCCGCTGAGGCCGTGCCTCCGCTCCACCTCCTGCCTCATAGGTCAGTGCTCAGTCTCATTGCTGAGCATAACTTTGTGTAGCCTTTGTGTGTGCCTGTCTTGTCCAGCCCAATCTTGTCTTGTTCTCTGCAGTTAACCTCTCATGTACCGACCTGGCTTTGCATTTGGATTCTCTCTGACTCTTGACCCCTGGCTTACGGATAACGACTACTAGTACCTCTCCAACCCCAGACCACAGGCTTACGGACTTCAACTATGTGTACCTCTCCAACCCAAGGACCCCGGCAAGTATTGGATTAACCCTTTCTTCATACCCAGACCCAGCAACGCTACAAACCACCTTCTGGGCCCGCCCCCCGCTACTGTGGGTGTGTGGCAAAGTCCTTCCCACCTCAGTGCAGGGGTCAGGTCTTGTTTGTGGGCTCGCGCAAGCGTTACACCAGGTAGGCGTTATCCTATTTTGTTACTATACTGGACACCCCCGAATATATTCTCCATATACACATTTATGGGCCTGATCTTATCCAATTCTATAAGAAGTTGTTCAAGTCTAAGGAGACGTCAACAGTCTTTTATTGCTAGGAATATTTTGGAGCCCCAGATTCCACTGAACTTTAAAAATACTTTTGACTGCCGCAGTTGCTTTAAATTTGAGAATGAATTCACAATTTATTTATAAAAGAATCAATTTTTTTTTTGTCTCTCAGTAGGTTTATAATTTGAGAAAGTGAGTTTAATTACCAATGTGCAGCTTGGTTCACTGTGGTATTTTTCTTTGCATATCCTATCCTGTCATAATATTTTCTTCTCTTTAATATATTTGTAAGTGACTTGTTCATCAAATGTATGTACAGTAGGTATATTTTGATTTGTATAGCACCAACTAGGTACACAGCACTTGGCAATTGTTAAAAAACTTACAATACTGGGAATATATTAACACAAATGTTTAAGTGCATCAAGTATACATGTAACACTGAGAGAAAGGAATCCCTGCCTAAAAGAGCTTACAACCTAATCAATAACAATATCAAAAAATATATGTAAAATGGCGTTTACATAAATGGAGGTCGCTACTAGAAATGCGTCTAAATTAAATTATATCCCTCTCGGTAAGGAGTAATTCAGCAGACTATTTCAAGCCATTCAGGACACATACAAATAGTCCGAAATAAGAGTGCCCTGCTTACTGAACATCAATGCAGACAAATCAAGTATAGATACAATTATTGAAGTTGACATTCACTAAACCAGGCATGCGCAAACTTCTGGCGCTGCGCCCCCCTGCCTGCTCTTCCCCAGTGCTCACGCCCCCATTACCTTAGTGCTAGCATCAAAAGCCACGCGGGGTCATGTGATATAATGTTGATGCCAAGCTCCATAGCTTAACTTTGTGTGAATAAATGGGATTTATTATTAAAAGGAGAGAGATAACGGTCCATAGGACCTACACTTATAAAAAAATTCTGTTATTTTCTAAACTTTTAGTTTTACTTCATATTTCACTGTAAATTGTGTTTTCAATCACTGTGTATCACTAGTAATTGTAATTTAATTAATTATTATAATCTTCACCAGATACACTATTAACACCCATTTAAGTCACTATATAAATACACTTTCAAATATACTTTAATACATTTAATTAGTAACCACTGTAGCTCTACTATTTGTTTTTCTGTTTGTGATATACATGATAGTATGAATATTCAATTTAGACTGTTCCGTAGGATCAATAAGAATTATTTTAGCGTTTGATGCACAAGCACATACAAGTAATCCACAATAGGCGTTTTTTACTTTCATAACATCACTGCAAAAAATCAAGTGTAAAATAAACAATCCAGTGTTCTACTAGAAATACGGCATCATTTATTTTTTCATACTAAAAATATATATATATATATATATATATATTTATATATATATATATATATGCAATACGATACCGCACGTGGGCAAATATCAGAGGCAGCACTCCAAATGAATATCAAAAATCATGTATTTGTTCAACAAAACACCATATCCAACGTTTCGGTCCTCAAACGGGACCTTTGTCAAGGTGATGATTAACAGAGTGAACTAAGAACACATATAAATACCCCCAGAAACCCCAAAATCTACAGGTGCAGCATATAAATTGATTAAAACAAAAATCACATCCATAATGTTAAACCCCTGTGTCCTGTCAGTGTATCAGCCTTCTCTGCAGCTCCTGTTTACTTCCTGATATATAAAACGCATGTGCTGCACATACACCAGTAGATGGTTAATTACAGAGACCTGTGGAGGTCATAGCAATTACTATGGTAGTGCGTTTCATTGATGGAACGCATGACGCATCATAAAGAAAATCACTGCGTATGTGAGATCGCTAAAGTGGAAAATATACTATAAAACTATAAAAAGAACAGTCCACTTATGTAGCAATGCTGCCCATACCTCACACAAGCCTCCGTTTATACATAACATGTGTGATGTGCATCCACGAGTGGCAGGGAGAGACTGATGACCTCCGGCGGCCATTGCTGACAGCCTAGTCATGCGTGTCAACAATGAAACGCAAGGCTACCAGCAAAGGGGAGCACTGCGCATGCGCAAGCATAGGAAAAATAGAATGAATGAAAATACCCTGCAGGGACCAAAGACACACAACAAAAGCTCTCATGCTCATAAACAAAGCAGCCAGCAGTGCTGCTAGTCTAAGAAACAAGTCAAATAACACTACACATCTAAAGACTACATATATGAAATGACAATGGTCTCTAGCTATAAGGAGCAACCAGGACACACCAACTAATGAAATAAATAACTATATCAAATTAATGAATAACATTATAGGAGTCTAAATAGATGACATATGCAGTACTTAAAATTAAAACACCCAATATCAAAGTGAGAAAACATACTAAATGTGAACATATAGAATGATGTGAACTGACCAAAAGATTAATAATAAATAACTGAAATAACACAAATCATTACTGCAACTTATACTAACCATCAAAATAAATCATTCGTTTGTCTATAATTTGTCATATTGGAAATAGGTATCTTGTTATCAACCTAAAACATATATATATACAGCTCAACCTCGTTATAGTGCGATCCGCTACAACGCGGATCCGCTTATAACGCGGTCTGAGCGTGGCTCCTGACTTAAAAACATCCCCAAATTTTTTGGTGAAATAGCCACCGCGCAAGGACTTACCTGCCATCTGCAGCTCTCTCCTCTCCCTGCTTCATCAGGCTGCCCACGTGTGCGACGCACATCTCCAAGGTTTTTTTTCTTCTTTTTTTTATAACATTCAATGCTTTATTGCTAACGGACACACACACACACAAACTTTTAGCATACCATGCAGGAATCGAACCCATGACCCTTCATACTCTGGTAGCGATTGTGTGCAAAAAATTGTGTTACCCCTAATCTCACAATACGTTAACGGCTTAATGATGGCTGCTACAAGTCTATTGTACAAGTCAATTTCCATCTCCACTGCTCCTAAAAAGGCAGTCTAACCTGCCTAATTTCTTTATTTACTTTGGAGTGAAGCCAGTCCTATTTTTATTATTCTGAAAGAGTTAACTAGTTTGGTCTTTTATCTGAACCATCTGATATTTTTCTTCATAATTTCCATGCAGCTGTGTGTAGAAAAAGCATTGAATTTGCGGTTTAATAAAAATTGTTTACATACATCCTGTATGTCCTTCTGTAAAAATGTAAACACCAGAAGATTTCTCAAATAAATCCAAATAGATAATTCGATTTTTTTTTTCTAAAATGGTTGGAAATTGCATACTGCTCTTGTAGATAGCACAACCCAGAGGTTAGCTCAGTGGCTAGAAACCCTTGGGTACCCCGGGCATCCCTTAAGGGTTCCCTGCAATTTGCAGATCATTTGAAAATTGTACCAAATACAGAAGAATTTACAATGCATCTGATCTCAGACGCACTATTAGAGAGGGATGGAGTTCCTTACAATGCATCAGATCTCAAACGTGCTATTAGAGAGGGTTGGGGTTCCTTGCAATGCATCTGATCTCAGACGCGCTATTAGAGAGGGTTAGGGTTCCTTGCAATGCATCTGATCTCAGACACGCTATTAGAGAGGGTTGGGGTTCCTTACAATGCATCTGATCTTAGGCACGCTATTAGAGAGGGTTGGGGTTCCTCAGAATTTCACAAAATAATTATAAGGTTCCTTAATCAAAAAAAGTTTTAAAAAAAAACTTGTTAGCTTATCGTTTATTATAGTCATAGGACTATGTTGGTGCTTAACTAATAAACAATAATATTAATAATATTTTCGGCCCCTTATTGTAAATTGTATATAAATTATATTACCTTTTGATAGATGTGGACATTGATTGTATAAATATATGGATGCTTAATATGGATAATATAGGGTTAATTGAGGGCTATAGAAAGGACTTAACAGGTAGTTCCAAGTTAGAACCCTCAAGGAAGCGACCAATAGAGTCGTGAAACGCCTAGGGCACAGCACAGAGACCCGCAGGAGATAGCTGGGAGATAAGTCCCGATGCTGTTGTGTTGTACTGATGTCATGAGGGAGGCTAAACCCGGCTGCATTGAGAGGAGAGAAGAAAGACGCCGAGCCATCTTTGCAAAACACACAAATGATGACACTGCTGTTTACCTCACTGAGAACCTGTATTACTTTTTAAAAATCCATAAATGTGATTCTTTTTACTAATGGTATATAAATTAAAACTAAAAGATTGTATACTATATATACTTTTATGTGTGTGTATACATATATACACATTATGGATGCGCATCAATAGTTAATGGTTGATCGAGACTTCCAATATAAGTTGGAAGGTAAGGGGAGGTAGGGGGCCCACGGGAACCTAGCTACATATATATATATAAAAGAAGCCCCCCAAATACATATAAAAGAAGCCCTCCCAACCCCCAAATACATTTTTTTTTTTTTTAAAACCTCCCCCAAATACATATAAAAACAAAACCACTCCAAATACATTTATCTACCATGGGGATGGTCAGGCCAGGACCAGTGGCTGCGGGGAGCCCAGTCGGTGCAGCAAGTTGGGCCCAGCAGCTGGCCGGGCCCGGCAGCTGGTCCTCTCCCCCAGCTGCGGGCCTCCCTCACTCTGTCCCATGCCGACCTGTTGGCACACACCTGGCCTCCCTCTCAAGCCGGTGCACGGCGGAAGATGAGCTCAGCTTACTTCCGGAGCGCGCCAGCATCACAAGCTCTGCTCCCCAGGTAGCCCTGAATGTGGGGTATTTCTTAGACTTCAAAGCCTAGGTAAAACTGATGACACTTGTCATTTGTATACATTTCACCCAATAATTTTTATTACAACTTGTGGACTGCCAAATGTTTCTGATCTCAAAAAGAATAAGCATTTAAATCATAATAGTTGTCAGAATTGTAATCACGAGTGTGTGCCACTTGTGTATATACAATAGTGTTTCCATAGTACATTAGGAATTATTTATATTTTGTGTTAAGATTTAGTGGTAACATTTTATTTTCCCAGCTGGAGGTATAGTGTATGAGTTTCCGCACCGTATAATGCAGATCACCATAGTAAAATACAGTGTTTTTACAGGAGAAAGAAAAGTAATAAAAGTAATAAATATACACACTAGATTGCAGGTGTTTAATGTCCTGATTTATATAATCTTCATAAAATAGTCCCTGTTCTCCTGAACAATTATTCATACATAGTCCTAGAATGTATTGATTTATACAATTTCCATCAAGTACTGTCTTTGCCAGATTTTCAGAAAGGCCACCTTCAGCGTGGAATACATAAACTTGTGCATTGTGAGCAAGGTGTATTTGGTTACATTCTCTTTCCTTCCTAAGGTGGCTAAATTACAAAAGTCATACTGTATGTATCAAAGCCTGTTTGTGATTTGATGCATTTCATCTTTCTATTTGCTTAAGCCTTTGAAAATATCAGCATTTGTTCAGTCTAATGCTGAATCCATAATACCCGTGTACTATAAGAAGTTTAATGAAGGTATATTTATAAGACCAACCATTGCCGCCTACAGCTTTCCCGGTGGCCAGGACTAGTCTCCACCACCTGTCATCGGCCCTGCAAGTCCCCCCTCTCTCACACACTTCTCTCTCCCCCTATTTCTCACTCTCCCTCTTCCCCCTCTCTCACTCTCCCTCATACACCTTCCTCACTCCCCCCACTCTCTTACCATCTGCCCCTCTCACTCCCCCCTCTCTCACTCACCATCTACCCCTCTCTGTCACTATCTACCCCCCTCTTTCACCCCTCCGATCTCACTCACTCTTCCTTCCCCCTCCCGCTCCCCCTCTCTCCTCCCTCAGACTCACTCTCCCACTCTTCAACCCCTTTTACTGTCCCCCCTCTCTATCACACTCCCTCTCCCCTCTATAAGTCCTCTCTCACTCTCCCCCTCTTTCTCTCACTCTCCCCCTCTCTCGCTCTCATCCCCCTATCTTTCAATTTTCCACTCTCCCTCTAGCTCTCCCCCCTCTCTCACGCTCCTCTCATTTCCCCTCCCCTCACCATCTCTCACCACTCCTTTTTTCTCTTTCCCTTCTGTCTCTCCCACTCCCCTTCTTTCTCACTATTCCCCTTCTCTCTCCCTCCTAGTCCCACTCCCCCCGTTCTTACTCTCCCCTCTCATTGCTCTTACTCTCCCCCTTCTCACTCCTCTCCCCTGTTTCTCACTCTCCTTCTTCTCCCCCGTCTCTTTCTAACTCTACCCCTCTCTCTCACTTCTGCTTTCTAACTCCTTGAACGTCATGTATTCTTTCGCTTGCTCCATTTTCTCACCTTCTCTTCTCTCCTAGACCCTCTACAATCTTGCTTCCGCACTGCTCACTCCACTGAAACAGCCTTCACTAAAATAACGAATGACCTCCGTGTTGCCATAGACAAAGGTCATTACACTCGGCTCATATTACTCAACCTCTCTGCAGCATTTCATAGTGTGGACCACCCTGTTCTCCTTCACATTCTCCATACTGTTGGTATTAATAACAAAGCTCTCTCCTCTTACCTCTCCCATTATACTTTCAGTATCTCTTTTGCTAACACCTCCTCCTCTACCTATCTCTCTGTGAGGGTACCCCAGGGCTCTGCCCTTTGACCTTTTCTCTTTTCTCTTTATACAGTGACCTAATCACCTGTCGGGTTTAAATATCGCCTGAATGCTGATGACACACAAATTTACATTTCAATCCCTGACCTTACACTTTTCCAGAGTCCAGATGGAGTGTTTCTCCGAATCACCCAACAAGAGAAGAGATAATATATAGTGTACACCTTTATACAACTCTTGCAAGGGGGATGGTGTCTTAGCCCCTTCAATCAGTCTACTTACAGTGTGTTAAAATATAAATCGCAAAAACACCATTGGCAGATCATGTCACAGTCTTCTTTGGTTTGTGGTATGTAAGGTGATCTCAAAATGAGAGAAAACAGACATATGGTACAGACCAGTATGGTTCTTTATCTTCAAAATAAAGCAGCAATATATAAAATGCAAAGCCCATTGTAACAAATACTTGTCACTGTTGAGAAAAACTGTCTCTAAATCCAGCAGTGGGCTGGTTAATTGCACATGCAATCAACCAGACTCCATCTGGCTGATTAAGACTGTGTTAGAAAAAGCCTGTTCTGAGAAACCGGAAGAAGATTCTTGAGCTGCAGAAGGACTGTATGCTGATAGCAAGACAAGGGGACCAGACCTCTATACCTGGACAGAGACATTGCCTTAGCACACAAGGGTCCTGACCCAGGAGAGCAGAGAGGCCTTCCCTTACAGCTACAACAAACAGATAAGAGAATTTCTTCTTGGACTGTTGTATATCTATATGTAAATATGTTTGGGGTTGGTAAGTAGCTTTTAGTGAGGGACGGAGTAAAGGTGTTGATATTCTCCAAAGTGGAGTAAGCCTTTATTTTGTTTATCTTGAGTGTATTTTGAGCCTCATTTTAGTTTCACCTTAAAACGGTCACCATTGCGTACCTCTGCACACATCTCTTACATATGATGTGAGAAGTGGGATGAGAGGTGGCCCTTGATGTTTAAAGGGGCCCCCGGAGACATTTTTTGTGCTTTTGTCTGCTTAAGTTCCTGCAAACAGCCTGAGCAACAAAACAAAGAATAACGTGCAGCAGTGACCAGAATTAAAAGGCTTCACATCCAGGCAGGAAAACTACACTGCACTGGAGAAAGCCACAATGCCACAGTTGGACTGGGAGGACAGCGACAGACGGTGACCCAAACAAGGTACTGATGCTGTGACCAGAGTCTACCCCACAACTTGTGAAAAAAGAAAAACCTTGAGAATTGAAAAATGCTGCCCAGCTGAAGTCAAATATAGACTCAGCAAGAATGGAGAAGAAAATGTAAAGAGCCCAGCCACATAGAGCAGTGTCCCTTCAGGCCTTATTCGGACGATGAGGATGGCTCTACGTGGCCCCACAAAAAGGGCAGCAGCCAGAGGAATATTTTTTTCAACGTGCCAAGGAACTACAGCAGCAAGCAAAACTTGGACAAAAACAACTCCAAATTAACTAAACAAAAATATTTTCATTGAAAGCAAAGGGGGGAATAAAACACAAAAGCGCACGAGGGTCAAGATTTAATTAAAACATGTTAGTAGTAGTAACAATAAAAACTTACATATAAGGGTAAGTACATCCAGTATTAAGGTGCAGAGGAAACAGTCCTGGTGGTGTCCTGGGCATAAAGAGATGGTGCAGAGGCTTACAAGGTAGACCCACGTGCTGGGGCTGCCTGGCTCAGCACCATATAGTTCTTACTTCCGGGTTGCAGCTTCTCGCAGGACCCGTGAATAGTAGCCCGCCTCAAATGCCGGTTTCCCAGAGAAACTCACTCCGGCGTGCCGAAGGGTCTCTGGTTGTTGATGGGACAGCTGGGGGTAGGTACACCTGTGGGCTGACTTCTAGCTGCACCGTAGGGCTTTCGCAACGCGTTTCACACAGTGTTGTGCTTCATCAGCAAAGGAGTTTTCGTCTCTGATTAATCTGGTGCAATATTTTTGCAACTCATAAAAAGGTATATTACTGTCACTGTGGCTCAGTCTCCGAGCTTTCCTTTTAAACGTGGGTCCTAGTGGTGAATTCCATGTTTTGTTAGCTATACAATGTGGATCTCTTGGGGAGGCCAAGGACCTTTCTACCTCCATGTGCATCAACATTACGGAAGGTGGCGTACTAAACCTTAGTGGTGTGTGCTAGTCGTTGTTTATTTATAAGGTTATATTGCAATGAATGTGCTCTTTACAGTCACATTATTTCACATGAAATTAATTGGTGTTTTTATTTCTTTCCATATGGTGCACTTAACAACATTTTTTATTTCAGCATCAGCACTAAAAGCCTGAGCAGGTGTTCATGAGATATAGAAATCTGATATTGTACGTTTGTGTGGTCTAGAAGTTGGGGAACTGACATGTTGTAATGTACTGTAGTTTTGCATCCTGCATATTAAATACATGAAACTACTGGTGTACAAAACATTTTTTTGCATGTTTATCATATATTCTTCCTAAGCAGTTGCCTAGCAGATAAAGCCTTGAGACAGACAGAACCTAGATTACTAGAAGAATATTTTTTCGGAAAATGCTTGTTTATTTCGCGATATCATAGCAAAGTTTTGTGATGTGGAAAAGGGGACTGAAAAAATATCAATGCTAAAGTTCCCCTTAGCTGAGTTAAATCACTAAAAGTAATGCTAATTTAAACAGGCATATTTTCTCTGAGTTAACACAATATTTACTAATCGAATTGTATATATACATAGCTAGTATGACAAGTCTCTCTCCCACCCTCTTTCATGTCTCTTTCTCTAATCCCCTCCCCATATCTCTCTCTCCCTCCCTCCCCCCATCTCTCTCTCCCTCCCCCCAGTCTCTCTTCCCCTCTCCACAGACGCTCTCTCCCCCTTGCCCCCCTCCCCCAGCCTCTCTCTCCATCCAGTCCCTCTCTCCCCCACCACAGTCTCTCTTCCTTTCCCTCCAGTCTCTCTCTCTCCTGTAGTTTCTCACTTCTCCCCTGCCTCTCTCTTCCCCTCCCCCCAATGTCTCTCTTCCCCGTCTCTCTCTCTCCCTCCAGGGTCTGTCTTTCTCCCTCTCAGTCTCCTCCTGTGTCTCCCTCTCACCCCCACAGTCTCCCCCCGTGTCTCCCTCTCACCAATATGTCTCTATCCTTCCCCAGTCTCTCTCTCTTTCCCCCAGTGTGTTTCCCCCAAGTCTTTTTATCTCTCCTTTCCTCCCCAGTCTCTTTATCGGTCCCCCACAGTCTTTTTATTTATCCCCTTCCCACAGTCACACCACCCTCTCCCCCAAGTCTCTCTCCCTGTGTCTCTCTCTCCCCCAGTGTCTTTCTCTCTTTCCTTCCCCAATAACAAAGCTCTCTCCTCTTACCTCTCCCATTATACTTTCAGTATCTCTTTTGCTAACACCTCCTCCTCTACCTATCTCTCTGTGAGGGTACCCCAGGGCTCTGCCCTTTGACCTCTTCTCTTTTCTCTTTATACAGTGACCTAATCACCTGTCGGGTCGCCTGTATGCTGATGACACACAAATTTACATTTCAATCCCTGACCTTACACTTTTCCAGAGTCCAGATGGAGTGTTTCTCCGAATCACCCAACAAGAGAAGAGATAATATATAGTGTACACCTTTATACAACTCTTGCAAGGGGCATGGTGTCTTAGCCCCTTCAATCAGTCTACTTACAGTGTGTTAAAATATAAATCGCAAAAACACCATTGGCAGATCATGTCACAGTCTTCTTTGGTTTATGGTATGTAAGGTGATCTCAAAATGAGAGAAAACAGACATATGGTACAGACCAGTATGGTTCTTTATCTTCAAAATAAAGCAGCAATATATAAAATGCAAAGCCCATTGTAACAAAGACTTGTACTGTTGAGAAAAACTGTCTCTAAATCCAGCAGTGGGCTGGTTAATTGCACAGGCAATCAACCAGACTCCATCTGGCTGATTAAGACTGTGTTAGAAAAAGCCTGTTCTGAGAAACCGGAAGAAGATTCTTGAGCTGCAGAAGGACTGTATGCTGATAGCAAGACAAGGGGACCAGACCTCTATACCTGGACAGAGACATTGCCTTAGCACACAAGGGTCCTGACCCAGGAGAGCAGAGAGGCCTTCCCTTACAGCTACAACAAACAGATAAGAGAATTTCTTCTTGGACTGTTGTATATCTATATGTAAATATGTTTGGGGTTGGTAAGTAGCTTTTAGTGAGGGACGGAGTAAAGGTGTTGATATTCTCCAAAGTGGAGTAAGCCTTTCCTTCCTCTCAGTGTCTCTCTCTTTCCTTCCCCCCAGGGTATCTCTCCCTCCCCCCCACTGTGTGTCTCTGCCTCAATCAGTGTCTGTGTCTCCCTCAAGTCTCTTTCTTCCCCTCCCCCATGTTTCTCTCTCTTCCCAATGTGTCCCCATCCCCCAGTTGGATAAATAGAAACACATACTTTTTTATCTCTTTTCTTCTCTCCTAGTCTCTCCTCTTCCCCCAGTCTCTCTTTCTCCCCCTCGCCCCCAGTTTATCTCCCCCTCCCCCTAGTCTCTTCTCTCCCTCCCCCTAGTCTCTCTCTCTCCCCAGTCTCTCTTTTTCTCCCTCCAGTCTTTCTATCTCGCCTCCCCCAGTCTCTCTCCCCTCCCCCAAGTATTTCTCTCCCTCTTCCCCCCAGTCTCTCTCCCCCATGTTTCCCCCCCCAATGTGTCTCCCCCCCCCAGTTGGACACACACCCCTCTCTCTCTCACCTCAGTGAGAGCACACTGCAGCAGGAAGAGCAGGAGCTGCTCAGCACCACCTAAGGCCGCGATTATGGCGGAGGTATGGCTATGACGTCACGGAACTGGTTGTGATGTGATGTGGCCACCGCTTGAAAAGACAATTTTTTTATCTTTTCAAAACGTGGTCGCGCCATCGCACTCCGTGGTGCGCGCGCATACTTGGAGGGGCCTCTAAGGAATCCTGCAATTTGTGCTTGGCGCATGCGCGCTCAAGCACCATCGCACACAGTATAAGCTCAGCCTAATGTTCCTGCTTGTTTTTCTAGGGGATTTGTAAGTGAACACCACTCCTTATGTCACCAATGATGGAGCGATCTCATGGTTGTTTCAAAGGCTTAATACAGGCATACCCCACATTAACGTACGCAATGGGACCGGAGCATGTATGTAAAGCGAAAATGTACTTAAAAGTGAAGCACTGCCTTTTCCCACTTATCGATGCATGTACTGTACTGCAATAGTCATATACATGCATAACTGATGTAAATAAGGCATTTGTACCAGGCTCTATAGTCTCCCCGCTTGCGCACACCTTCGGTCAGGTAGGGAGCCGGTATTGCTGTTCAGGGCATGCTGACTGGCGCATGCGTGAGCTGCACTTTGCCTATTGAGCAAGATGTACTTACTCGCAAGTGTACTTAAAGTGAGTGTACTTAAACCGGGGTATGCCTGTATACCAGGAGTCAAAAATAACGCCAATTTTTTTAATGAGAGCAAATCAGGATTAATGTAATCCCGTTATTTGCTTCAGTGAATATTGCGTTCATTTTAATGTGCGTTAACTTAGGTTAAATTCACAGCAAATAGTTTATCGCTGCTTTGTGTATGTGCGCCGTACTACTAAATCCTTATGACCATGGCCAAGTTAATGACAGTATCTTCCAAGGCAACAAATAACTGAATTGTAAATCTTCAATGTGCAATGTGGAGTCATTGCACAAGCAATACAGTACCGTTTCAGTGATGTGCCACAAAAATTATGCACAAATATATTATATATATTCACTGTATACATTTATGTAGTTTACATTTTTACTATTCTAATTTTTTCTAAAGAAACTAATTCCGCAACTCTGATTTCTTGATGTTTCCTTAGTTATGAAGGCTTTTACAATCATTTTAAAGTATATATTTATATTGTGAATGCACCGTGTCTCTTGCTGGCTTTGTGATAAAACTCAGAATATTTTTTTTACGATGCAAATACTTTTAGCTTTAACTAGTAATTTTCCCAAGAGAAAATAAGGATTAATTACCGAAATATACTGTAGAAGAATGGGAACCTTGTTTTCTAGTTTGAATAGAATAAAAGTGCATTTGAGACTGTGTTCCTGTATTTCATACGCAGTTGAGAGAAAGTTCACTATTAAAGATACCGGTAAATCTAACAGAAATGTTATATGAAATGTTTTGTAGAGGCAAAGCTATGGCATTAACATTTTAAGAACGGCTATGGACTCAAATGCATTTCTTTCAATTCTTTCTCCCATCTCTCATCTCCTTTAATGTTTCTAAGTTCCAGTTTTGGAGACTGTGGAGGATAAAGAGATTTATGAAGCCTAAACTCTGATCTCCAATACGTACAGTGGCTCAGTGTAGCATGAATACAATTCCTATGCTCTACTGTATTCTATATAGATGAATACTGCTCATATGTACAGTATCACTGGAGCAAATCTGTGTCAAAATATTATTAGTAGTTGTACCAAAGATAAAATTCCTACAATTTTCAATGGAACTTGAAAAATGGTGGTGTTGGAATTGTGCCCCAAATGTGTGATTCAATTACTATCCTTGGTGATAAAAAATATAAATGCCCCTGTCCTGTTTCTGAGCTGTTCCCTTTAAGAGGCAATACAAACGTGCAAACTTTTTGCGAGTTTAAAAAAAAAATAGGATTAAAGGGGGGCGCGCACGCAGTGTCAAAGAGGATGGGAGCTCTCTGAATCAGCACCGTGGACTCTGCAACAATCGCAGATGAAATAACGCTCCATACAGCTTAAACTTACCTAAAAAGTCCTCCCCCACTATCAGAATCTGCAGGGATTCCGCTCAAGAAAGACAGAAAGTTGCAGCCTCCTGCAGTGTCCCGTTTCTTCACTAAATCGGTTCTCCCGTGATGGCTCCCTCGTGTGCACGCGCATGCACAGGAACAGCAGGCTCGGCCACAACAACAAGAGGAAAACTTTATAGAACCAGACCAAGAACAAGGTATAGAGGAAAATACCCAAATCACCCCAAAAGCTTTGAAAGAGCTGTTTAAAGTGATGCAGGGTGTTTTCCAAGTGGCTCTGGATAAGGCTGTGGCTGAATTTAAGGCAGAGCTGACTTCCCTGATGGAGCGAATAACATAGCTGAAAAATAAACTGGAAAAATCCCTGCAGAGTCAGGGTTCAATGGAAGATGAGTTATTTAGGCTTAACGACGGAATCAGGACCCTGAAAGATAACGTCGACGACCTGGCAAATCAGGAAAGAAGGCAAAATCTCTGAGTAATAAACATCCCGGAAGCAATTGATCCGGAAGAGTTGCAACCTTATTTAATATAACTATTTACCTAAATAGCTCCGTTTCTTCTAACAAGCGACCTGCATATGGACAGAGCACATTGAACTTTGGGTCCAAGATTTCGCGGACCCTCAGAAAAGCAGGGATTTAATAGTAGAATTACACTACTACACCACTAAGGAGAAAATAATCAGAGGTTGCAGGAATTGAGAATATTTGGACTTTGAGAATTCCAAGATTCAGATCTTCCAAGATCTTTCCAAATCTACAATTTCAAGAAGAAGAAGCCTCCGCCCTGTCACAGCGGTCCTCAGGGATAACGATATCCGCTATAGATGGGCTTTCCCATTCCGACTAGTCGTAAACAAAGACAGGAGTCAAGTTTCGCTAAGATTCCCGGAAGAGGCTTAGAATTTCCTAGGAGCCCTTGGCCTACACGAGCAACCGACTGTGAAACTGCAGAGTAAGGCCCGAGAGATCGTAGGAGGCCTTACAATAAAGAGAAAGAGATGACCGTTCGGAGGTTCCCGAGACCACCCACCCGACCTGAGGGAGCAAAATGCCCTGTCTCCATGGTTAAAAACTGGTCAGATGGAGGAAGAGGTGTATGGTCTGCGGCGAACTTTCTTCCTCTGCGACTTTGATATTTTCGCTGGTTCTCTGAGGTCCGGTCGGACCTAGGAGGGGAACCAAGAATCTAAGGGTAAAAGGGGACGATAGACAGCACTCTGATGGTGTTAAATATATGCAATTGCAGGGTGCACGGAACAAAAGGGGACCCTTATTCCCCTGTATAGTACTAACAAATCTACGTAAGTACCAGCACTCACTGTCTAATAGCTAAATGATGAAAACAGTTGTAATGCAGAATAAACATTTAATAATAAAATGAACCAGAAATAAATCAAATGTGTTTGCAGAAACCAGTATCACAAATGGGCATGTCACAAAGTGAGGGGTGGGGGGGGGAAAGAAGGAAAAGGGGAAAAAACATGAAACATAAGGAATATACACAAAAAAAAACGGAGAACGGAAAGTATGCTAGATGACTTTCTAATAGACTTAAAGTTATTTTTGTTAAATCTCTGTGGGTAAATAGATTCTACCGATTTATACCAATTTTATTAAGGATCTAATCTTTATCCCCAATTATAGGCTAAAGCAGTAAAATTCAGGGCATTATTGAAAACCCTGCTCTCTGATTGGTTAAAATTCCGGGCATTATCCAATCAGTAATGCCCGGAATTTTCGCATCTTGCAAAGTGCAGTTTTCAATCTGTTTATTTCCAGTCAATCAGCTTTCAGAACAGCTGAGACAGTGCAGGGGATTGGATAGATTGAAGTAACAGCTCTGAGACAGGGCAGGGGATTGGTCAAAAAGTCAGCCACGGTTTGACTCCTCCCCCTCCCGAGCTGAATGAGATTTTCTGAGCAGATTCAGTTGAATTGGGGGGGGGGGGGGTGGGGGGTTGGGGTGGGGAGGGGGGAGGGAGTATGCAAAGAAGTAAGTGGCTGTCTGCAGTTTGTTTGTGGCTGCAGTTTGTGTGAGTGTGTCAGTAGCAGTGTGGGTGCTGTTGTGCTGTATATGTAACGGATATTCCCTGTGAATACAGACGCTACTAATGCTGTATTTACCTGTGTGGCCCTCAGGAGCCTAAGCCTCTGCATGGAGAGCCTGGGGTACATATATATATATATATATATATCACAACATCTCGTGGTGCAACGCCTCCACCTGAGAGGGATCCCGACGGAGCGGGAGGAGTCCCTCACAGGACACAACACAATAATACTCACTGGTATAAACAGAACGGTCTTTACTGAACACATGCACATATGTATACTTATACTCTATATGGATCTTAACAATACTCGCTCTCGTTGAGAGTATTATCCTTCCCAACCACCGTGTACCACACACCATGTCCAAGTGTACTATACAGGGCCCTTGGACACTCTACCACATAAGTGTCCCCAAGTGATACCCCCACCCTTTAGGCATGCTTCTTGCGTTGCTGTACAGTGTTGGTGCACTTGTAGAACGATACCTGCCCGGGACTCTGGCCCCGGGTTCAGCAGACTACAACAAGGATTCCGTCCAGTCCTATGTCGTCATCCGCCACCGCGTGGGGTGAATTCCGGCGTGGATAATATCACTGTAAGTCTCGGTGTCTTTGGTGGCGTTCTGAGCCCAGAACCCACCTTGCAGGGCTGCGCTGCGTAGCACTGTGTCCCTGACTACCAAACAGATAATGGGGCAGAGTCCCTATCTAGAGCCTTTCCCTATAGCACAACAAGCTGGTAATATGGCTCAGGACCTCACTGGGGCCTAGGGGGCTGCAGGCCTAATGCAGTGGGTCACAGACCCCTGCACTAACCTCCTACCCCTAGCTCTTCCTGGTCCCGACTTCTAGCGTGGGCTCAGCGCGCGAAATGTATCCATATCTCTGTGCAGGGGGATCGGGCCATGCTAATTGCTCCCTGGCATCATGTGGTACGCTCCTGAGGCTCATGGGACATGTAGTCCCTGCCCATAGCCTCTCCTCATTGGCCGCCTCTTCGCGCGCTTGCACTGTGCATGCGCAATCTCTCTGAGGGCCTCCGCAACTGCTGCTGTACTGCACATGCGCGAAGGACAACATGGCGGTGCCCTGTACCGTCGGGCCACCGCGGAGCCTCCGGAGCACTAGAGCGCTCCCTGCTCTGCCCCCACCCTTTAGAGATGCCGGCGGGTCCACCGCTTGGCTCTGGCGGCACTCACCCTTGCCCCTGACAGCGGAGGTAACGGGGGTCCGGGGCTACATATATCTTTGAAGAAGTGCTGTGTGTGTGTGTATAGAGTTCCAGTGTGTGTGTGTGTGTCAGCAGCAGTGTTTATGGGTGTAGCATGTGTGTGTGTAGCAGCAGTTTGTGTTTAGAGGTGCTGCGTTGTGTGTAGAGGTGCTGTGTATAGAGGTGCAGTGTTGTGTGTAGAGGTGCTGTGTTGTGTATAGAGGTTCCGTGTGTGTGTGTGTGGGTGTGTGGTGTGTGTAGAGGTGCTATGTTGTGTGTAGAGGTGGGGGGAGGGGAGAGTGCAACGTTTAGTAAGTGGCTGCATTTTTTATTGTGGCTGCAGTGTGTGTGTGTGTGTGTGTGTGTGTGTGTGTGTGTGTGTGTGTGTGTGTGTGTGTGTGTGTGTGTGTGTGTGTGTGTGTGTGTGTGTGTGTGTGTGTGTGTATAGAGCTCCAGTGTGTGTGTGTGTGTGTGTGTGTGTGTGTCAGTGTCAGCAGCAGTGTTTATGGGTGTAGCATGTGTGTGTAGCAGCAGAGTTTGTGTGTGTAGAGCTGCTGTGTTGTGTGTGTGTGTGTGTGTGTAGAGCTGCTGTGTTGTGTGTGTAGAGGTGCTGTGTTTTGAGTGTAGAGGAGGTGCTGTGTTGTGTGTCTAGAGCTCCAGTGTGTGCTTGTGTGTGTAGAGGTGCTGTGTTGTGTGTGGTGTGCTGTTGTGTGTGTAGCAGCAGTTTGTGTGTGTGTGTGTGTGTACACAGAGGGGGCGGCAGTGTGTGGATATAGATATCTGCAGTGTAAGCGTATATAGAGGTGTTTTCATGTATTTACCATTTTATCTTAATAAAAAAATATATTTAACTATACAAAAGTGTCTATTATTTATGAAATAAGCCTACATTTAGCCTATAATAGTAATAATCCCCTCAGAACAGGGCATTACTGGGCAATAATGCCCTGGCTGGGTTAAAGTCCCTCGGCTTCGCCTCAGGCCTTCAACTCTTCCAGCCAGGGCATTATTGGCCAGTAATGCCCTGTTCTTCGGGGATTATTACTTAAATATTATAGATATAAGCTGTAAATTCTATAGGAAGAGTGAAAATATTTAGTGTAACGGTGTTTCACTGGGCCCTCCTGATCCTGACCCCCATATGTGAGAAACTGTCCCAATTACATGTAAGTGTGTAGTGGTGCACCTGCTGGCTTATAGGACTCCTGAGTCTCCCGCTGGGTGTTAGTGGGGATATCACCATGACAGGCATCTGAGGTAGTGTTCTGAGTCCTACTCACATTCGGTACAGCGCCTCCACCCCATCAAGATCCCTACGGCAGCAGGGAGGAGTATCTGACGGGGAACTCCTTGGTGCATCTTCCTGGGGAATAACTCCAGACTCACACAGGAAGGGTATCTTGAACCAGGGCATCTTTAATGCCATCTCTTCTGGCAGACTGCCCATCACAGCAGCCGACACTTAGCCGCACATTTCGTGGAGGTACTCCATGCAGAAGATTCCTCCTCTCCCTTAATTAGGTTGGCTGTCCACCTCTCCCCTAAGGGAGACCACCAGCTGTGCCAGAGCCCTGGACACAGTGTGTAATCAGCTTGCACTTGACAGTCAGACTGTACTGCTACAGACCTTGGGATGAACTTGAACTCACTGGAACTCCCTTAACAACTAACTAACTTTAGGCAGTGCTGTGTAATGTATAGCTTCCAGAAAGACCCACATCTGTGTCACTAACAGTGGACACAAAGCATGCTGTCACTTCCTTTGCTACATATGACACTTCACCAGGGTTTGAGGGCAAACCTCCATGATAGTTACTGGCAACCCTGCCTTCTTACCAGGATTACTGCCAGCATGAGAGAGATCTGTACACCAATTTTACACATGGCTACAATCTCCCCTGCTGGGATCTAAATTTGCAGAACCTTCCTTCAGGTAGCACTGCAGCACACATCAATATACATTAGAATAGGAATACATTATCACAGAACACATCAGAAACATAATCACATAAACAGCTACATCCTGACCGGCAAGACTGTACTGCTCCTAAGGAGAATCTAGTTTAATAATAATGCATAGGGTCAGGTTTCTGCACCTCCCTCCCATTAGCATCCTTCACTGTGATACTATACGATCTGGGCGGCCCATTCTCTGGCCGGTACTCCATCTTATACATGAAAATGTTGCGCCCAACACTCCATACCCTCATCAAATAGCAGATCCTTTCCTCAGTCTTATGGGCTGCATGCTCAGACTTAGCCATAATATAGTCCTCAATAGTCTCCCTCTGCCAGTCATCCCTGTTATCCTCTATCTCCTGCATGAGAGGTTCAGGCACATATGGATATTCCGGACCATGAGACCGTTTGTATCTGGCAACTATTGCCCTGTAAGCCCTGCTGGTGCGGATAAGCTTTTTATTGCCTGCCCTGCCTGGCAGTACCCACGATAATGGTTCTTCAGGAGCAACCACGTCATATAATATAGAAGACCCTCTGGGAGTAACAAGGCCCTTTTGAATATCATACCACCACTTCCTTAACTCCTCTAGGCGTTCCTCATCGGAGTACTCACCTATATCCCACCAGTGATCAACTAAATCGCTTCTTATTCGTATGAACCGCGTACGGTCCAACCAGGCCTCATACCCCCAAACATAGGAGCCCACCATCTGGTTTCCCACTCTACAGCCTGCTCTCTCACTGCTACAGCCATCTCTCCTTCCTCCGGTTCTCCCCCAGAAGACACTCCTGATGTCCCTGTGGACCTAGAATTGGACCCAAGGCGTTTAGGCCTACCCCTCACATTTGCATTGTAATCAACAGAATTCATTCTCGACGACATTTCAGAAGCAATCATTTCCCTTCCCGATCCCTCATCGGAGGTAAAACATTCCCCCCAGTCCAGATTTGACCCAGTCCGTTCCTTAGAGGTATCCCGGGACTCCCCAGACCACCCTTGGCTAGACAGTGACACGGATGATGAGGTGACAGGGGCAGGGGTGTGGGCAATGGCCGGGGGCAGGGCAAAAAGAGACGTGGGCTGGCGATGCGGTACTACTATCCGCAGGGGGACAATACCGCAGCCGGTGCCAGCGGGTTGCAGTTCAGGCTCACCCGTATCTCGGTTCCCTGGCCTCATTGTGGCCTGCCGACTCTTGCTCTGCTCTGTTTCTGAAGGCCTGGTGCAGCACGACGGTCGTGATGGCGCGTCTAGCTTCCAGACGGTTCCGCTGTGTCCGCCGGAAGTGACGCCGTCGATCTCGCAGGACGAGGCTCCGCCATCTTGGGTTGGGTTCCCCACCGGAACCTCTTCCTCCAGAACGACATCCGCCACCGGATGTGATGGCTCTTCCTGCTGCTCCGCTTGGGCCTTGGCTGAGCCTTCCGTCTCCGTCGCTTCCATCGGTGCCTGTGGGGGGCAAGAAGGTGTCTCACCGCGCTGTTGGCCTGCGATGGGTCCTCTCTGCCTTCCGCACTGGGAGTCACCACGGCCGTGGGCTCATCCGCTCCGGTCGCACCAACGCAGGTGACCCAGGACTCTCCAGACTCAGCTCTGCTACATCACCGGTAAGTGCTGGCTCTTTTTCAGCACCGCTGTAGTGGTCCGCCGGTAGGCGCATCACCACCGATGTCGGGCTGGCTTGCTCTTCATCCGACGAGGCAGACTCGGATGCTGGCAAGGGTACCTCCGCAGGGGACCGACAGCGAGGTTCCGGGTTCTCGTTGCGGTTGCAGGCCCCAATTTCTTTTCTCTCCGGTGCTATCATTAGCAGGGATCCCCTTTCTCCGGGATCAGCTTTCTCTGTCTTGACTTTGGGCGAGGCTCCAGCCGTCAACTTGGCTGTCTTTCCTCCCGCCTCTGCGGCGTGCCCAGGCACAAAGGACTCCACGGCCCATAGGTAATGTATTGCACTGGAACTCCCTTAACAACTAACTAACTTTAGGCAGTGTTGTGTAATATATAGCTTCCAGAAAGACCCACCTCTGTGTCACTAACAGTGGACACAAAGCATGCTGTCACTTCCTTTGCTACATATGACACTTCACCAGGGTTTGAGGGCAAACCTCCATGATAGTTACTGGCAACCCTGCCTTCTTACAAGGATTACTGCCAGCATGAGAGAGATATGTACACCAATTTTACACATGGCTACATTAGTCTGAGGTTTAGATTGTTATATTGAACCGAAGGCAAATACTTGTTTCCCAATCTTTTTGCATAAAAGGGGCAGGAATTTGGAGGATGAGAAGTTTGGAGGGATGATTATGAAGGAGTCGTATTAAACAGAGTTTGGGGTACCCCCCCCCCCCTCATTTGGGCTTCTTTTAGCCCTTTATTTTGGTCCAGAGAAGGACCAATAGTTAAAAGGTTTTAGGATGGACAGTAGGTCCATTTGTTGATTTTGCTGTTTTCTGTTCTTCTTTTTTCCCCCTAATCTTTTTCCCTGTCCCAAGTTGTTCCCCCCCCCCCTTACCACACAAATCAACAGGGAGGATGCGCCTCCTTTCCTTTAAAGAGGATCGTAGTACGTCATTGGGACCAGGTAATGACACTGACACATGCACACTCCATTTCACACAATACGATAAGCAGAGAGCTAGACTCAACACGCAATTCATGACTAATCAATTACCTATAAAAGTAGTCACTCTAAATGTAAAGGGACTAAACTCGAATAATAAAAGGAGACTAGCCCCGAGAGAATTTAAGAAGATGCAGGTGGATATTTTGTTTCTCCAGGAAACTCATTTTAATAGCCAAGACCCACCCAACACTTTTCGGGGTACCTACCGTTAGTATATTATTATTCTTTTACCAAGAAGAAAAGAGGAGTAGCTATTTTGTTAAAACAAGATGTCCCATTTCAAATGTGTGACGGTGCTTGTCTCCAATCAGGAAGCGGACCCGCAGGGCTGAGGTAGGGATGTAAATTAACCGACCAGAGCCCAAGGACAGAGTCCTCTTAGAGTATCCGTAGTCAGTAAGCAGGCAGGAGGTCAGAGCTGGTGGCAGTGGTGCAAAGTCCAGGCAACATGCAAAGGGTCATGGCAGGCGGCAGGCAGCAAGGTCGGGGTCACGGTCCGGGGTCAGCATCAGGTATTCCAAAAGAACAGGCTAGCCACAGCAACAGGGAAGGCTCACAAACAAGGAAGGCTCAGCAACTAGAACCCAAGGTGGCCAGGAACAGGGAAGGCACGCGAACAAGGAAGACTCAGCAACTGGCTGCTATTTAAGCCCTTGAACAGGTGCAGTCAATATAGCAGGCTGCCTGTAATCAAAATGTCCACAGCAGCCAGGTAAGGGTGGGTTCCAGCCAAAGCCTGGGCTGGAACCCTTACAAAATGGAAGAAATAAAAAGAGATAAGGAGGGCAGATTTATAATGGTAAGGGGGTTCTTGTCAGGGGTTAAGGTAACTTGAGTGAATATATACTGCTGCGGCAGAGTTTATTCGAGCATTTGCCCGCTCTCTGCCGCAGCAGTAGCCTGGCGCGCGCCCGAGAGTGACGGGCGCGCGCCGAAGCAGCGGAAGAGCGCCCTCCGATCGGGGCGCTCTCCCTACCGCTGCCGGGTCCGCCGGGTCCCCCGGAACCCCCTGCCGCCGTCCCGCGATCGCGGGACACCAGGGCTCCCTCGGGGAGCCCCTGGACGCGCGTGCAGGGGGCGCACGCTCCCGAAGACGCGTGACCGCGCGTCTATGACGCGCGGCACGCCGAGGGGCGGCCACTAGCAAGCCGGGAGATTTCCCGGCTTGCGGTACCGACCACACTCGAATAAAGTGTGTCGGTACTGTATGCTCCGAATGATCAACAAATTTAATTTCTGATATCAATTCTAGAAGAAATTGGGAAGACCAACCCCAGGGGATATAATACTAGATGGAGATTTTAATATGACCCAGAACCCCCGATCTGGACAAATCCACGTCACTAAATCAAAAGCTAGCGAACGATGTACTTAACAAATCAAAAAGTTTTGGGAAACTCACAAAAGAATTCACACTCGAGGACGTTTGGCGCATTAAGGCTTGGGTCCCGCAGCATGCGCGACTGTGTGCGTGCCACTCACCAGCTCCTTACTTCCTCCCTAGTTGGCCCCAGTCCCTCCTCGCTGCCAGGCTCACTTCGCACTGTGACGCATCAGCCAGCATGGGCTACAATAGGATTGTGATCTCGAGCGGCAATGCGTCACGTGGTGTGGCAGGGAGCCAATGAGGAGGGGAGATCGCCGGCAGGGGGTTGGATCCTTCCTCAATGCTGGACACACAGACACACACTCGGACACACACGCAGCCCCCCCGTCATAGCCCCACCCACCCATTTTGGCCATCCCCCCGCGCCTAAAAACGGCTCCCTAAAGACCGCAGATTGCGGTGAAGTGCCGTGCATGCACCGACAGGACGCAAGGCGGGTGCGCCGGCATGTGCAGCGGGGCCTTTGCCTAAGAATAAAAGCCAAATAGACTATACATTTTATTCTCCCACTCTCGATATTTATACAATAATTGATTATATGTTTGAAGGGGAGTGATGTGCCTCCCCCTGCGTCATCGCGCTACTCCTTTTTGCGCAAAAATCGCCAAGCTATAGCCTCATTGGCTGAGGCTCCCAGCCAATAATAATGCCAGCTGCCCTGGGTATGTCTGAGGATAGGGGGAATGACGCGCATCTAACTTCAGCGCCCAGACCCCTTTGCCGACACGTAGCACGTCGTTGCTAGGCAACGACTATAAACAATACGTGCTACGTGTCGGCAAAGGGGTCTGGGCGCTGAAGTTAGATGCGCGTCATTCCCCCTATCCTCAGACATACCCAGGGCAGCTGGCACATCACTCCCCTTCAAACGTGTATACGGCAATCAGTCATTCTGTGCGCAGGGAGTCCCAGCCAATTAGATTATACATCAGTGATTTTCGCGCCAAAAACAGGGAGCGCGATGACGTGATAAATCAGTGGGGATGAATGGTGCGGATCAGCTCTATGACTAAGGACTATACCAGTCCGAAACGCGTCAGAGTGTGTGTCCCCTGTACCATGCTGCTTCAATAAAGGATATTTTTAACTACACCTTGCTGGTCCTCTACCCTATTTTGCTGTGCACCGCAGGAATCTTTGGATTTCAACCTCTATGTGAATATTGAGCGTGCTGCACGCTACATTGGAACAAGCCTGCTGTGAGTATATTTCTCCCTCATAGGGATATTTCATGACCTGGAATAGTGCTGCAGCATAAGGGTTGGGTATGGCCGAGTCCCATACAACAATGGTATGTTAACCTTTATTTCATTATGACACATGGACTACTGCCATTACATTGAGTGTCTTTGTTGCTGCATTCATATAGCACTGGGTCTCATTACTCTACCTGCTGGCTGATACAGTTTCCTGTCACCATGATATGTGGACTTATACTTATTATTGTCTAAAGGTTCAGATTTGGATTGAGCACTGTGATTGGGACACACGCCCCAAACCACCGATCGTGTCTAAATGATTCGCTTTTTAATCAGTCCGGAATCTTGGAGGAGATAAGGAATATATTGGTAGATTATTTTCAAATAAATAAAGGTTCAGTTGAGAGCCCGACCACTCTCGGGGAAGCCCATAAAGCCTCTATTAGAGGTCAATTTATTTCAATAGCTTCATATACAAGAAAATAATAAAAAATCTCAACCAGCGAAAGTTAATGGCAAAAATAATTGAGTTTGAACAGAAACATATAAAGCGCCCATGCAGGAAGATTTATACATTTCTATGCCAGGCCAGGGAGGAATTACATAGATTAAGATTGGAAGGTACAGAAAAGGCACTAAAGTGGACCCGTCAGACCTATTATGATAAGGGTAATAAAGCAGATACGTTGCTCACAAGTAAGTGAAGAGGAGTTAAATCTAAAACACAAGTCTCAGCGATAAGACGGTATAATAGGGAAATCACATATAACCCTTTCCAAATTGCAGAGGAGTTTTCTAAATATTATAATAAATTGTATAATCTGGATTCATCAGACCCCAATTTTAATAAAGCATCTATAAAACAAATGTGTAGCTATTTACAGGCTTGTGATTTCCGAAAGCTGTCTACGGAAGAGCTGGAGGGTCTGAATGCTAAAATAAATATTTTAGAATAAAAGAGAGGTTATTAAAGGTTTGAAACCCTCAAAAGCCCCAGGTCCGTATGGATTGTCAAATACAGCTTAACCCTGTTATAGCGCGACCCGTTATAACGCGAATCCGCTTATAACGCGGTTTTCAGGTGGCTCCCTGTCGGGAGGAGGGGGGGGTGTCGGGAGGAAGGGGGGTGTCGGGAGGAGGGGAGTGGTGTCGGGAGGGGGGGTGTCGGGAGGGGGTGGGGCAGTTGGGAGGAGGGGGGTGGTGTGGTTACCGGTAGGGGGGGTGAGTGAGGAGCAGGCTGGACTCAGAGGGCCACGTGGGCTAGGCCCAAAACTGATTATGCCGCAGAGGGCCGGTAGTTGTGGGGGCCTCGGGGGGGGAGGAAGTGGATGCCGGTGGAGGGGGATGGATGTCGGTGGTGGGAGGTAAGGAGCATGTTGCGGCTGGACTCGGAGGGCCGCTGCTGGAGGACGTGTAGGGCTTCCGGCCACCTCTTCCTTTCTTCCCTCCTTACTCCCTCCTGATCGAACGCGCGGCGGCCATTTTTAAAAAAAATTAGCGCGACCCCGGATCTAGCGTGGTCGGATCGGGTGGCCCCCGAGGACCGCGCTATAATGGGCTTGAGCTGTATATACTATAAAAAATACTTTGGTATTTTAGCTCCGTATCTCCTAGATATGTTCAATAGTTTTTTAAAGGGAGCCCAGATTCCTATGCAAATGTCAAAAGCAAATTTGGTAGTGATACCGAATGAAGGTAAAGATCCAATGAGTTACGCAAGTTATAGGCCAATTTCACTTTTTAATACGGATTTAAAACTTTATAGTAAAATTTTGGCGAATAGATTAAATGTAATTCTTCCCCGCCTAATACATAATGATCAGGTAGGTTTTACAAGTAAGCGTCAAGCTTCGGATAATACACGTAAGATTATTAATATAATAGATTACTGTATATAAACTTTTCTAGACCCAATGCGATGTTATTGAGTTTAGATGCTGAAAAAGCGTTTGACAGAATTAAGTGGGATTTTCTAGATAGAACTTAGTTTTTTCCGGTCCATTTTTGAAAGGGGGTCCAGGCTCTAAATGGCTCCCCAACGGCTTCTTTAAAAATGCCAGGAGGGGAGTTAAATCAAATCCCTAGATAGGGATTGTGACGATGAAAGGGTCCCCTCACCAATTAAAGCATTATGCCCAGCTGGGGGGGGCTCTGAGTCATAAAAGGTGACAGTGGTGTGTCAGTGATGCGGGCCACGGCTGACTGCAGTCCTAAAATGTATTTTAACCTGTCTAAAATGTGCCCATGGGGAATTGTGAGTGTCAGCTCTTCAACCCAATTGTGGTATATAACTGTTGGTATAATAAAGATGTATGTGGTTTTACTGTTCCAGGAGTGCTAACCAGCGGGGAGGTGCCAGGCGTGAGAGTCAGGGAGGATTTTACAGTAAACTGATGTCAGGGTGTGTTTGGGTACACGGGGTGGGCCCATGTTGCGTGTTACCCCAAAACATGCACTCAGGAATCTCCCCAGATTCCTGAGGACATGAAGAACACAGACCCCTGGCTAAAATCCTCCCCGGAACGCAGGTTGCAGCTCACCGCCAAATCCCCCTGCTTCAGCACAAACCAGGGCAGTAAAACCGGGCAGGGAACTGGGTTACATTCCAGGTCCTGAGATATGCCCGATTCACCGGACCCAGTGAGGGGTTCCGTAACTCTCTCACCAGGGATAAGGTGGAGAGAGTTGTAGGGGTTCAATTTTGAGTTAAAGCGTAGTGTGTCAGCTCCGCAGCCAACTGCGGGCTACAAGCCTGTAATGTGTTAGAATTGTCTTTGTGTGTCCCCACCAGGGACAAGGTGGCAAGAATCATATCATGTGTTAACTGTTTGAATTATGGTAACAATGTTTTCTGAATAAGGGGGAAAAGAGTATGGGTTTTAGCCATCCCCCAAGATTTCTAGGTTTGAAGTAAGGTCAGAGGAAATCATTGAGCATGGCTAAGAACCCCATTTGCATAGGAAGCTGAAAGGGCTTGATTGGAGTTGGGTGTAAAAAGTACAAAGAGTGGGTTTGTGGTATGTTAACACCTATTTGCAGGCCTGTTGTATATGGCTAATAGAGACAGCTAAGGCCATGTCTGGAGCATTGGGGGTGAAATATAGCACAGTTATGTACACAGGGGGCCAAGCCTCAAAGCATTTCTTGACAAAGGGGGTATAGAAGGCCAGGGGCGTGGCTACAGAACTGAAGTTAGGAGTACATTTAGATATGTAAAAGCAGTTTTTAAACGTCATTTGGGGGAGGAGTTTTACTCTGGGGTAAGACTGTTAATCTCACCACTGATTTAGGACCGGGAAGTATGCCTGGCTAGATATACTAAGCGGCTTAGGGGCAAAGTTGGCACATGCTCGCAGCATACTTTGAAGCTTCTGCCAGGCTACCTGAAGTACCGGCGGAGCGTGCCCATAGGTGAGAGTAGTAATTCCCACGCTGTGATTCGCTGCAGACTGTAAAGATGGGGCATGTGAAGTTTCAAAAGCTGGTGCAGCCATCAGAAGTTGGTTCCATCAGTTCTATCTAAGTTCCATCAGTTCCATCTAAGAGACATCTGAGATTAAGTTCCATCTTGTAAGCAGATTCATCTAAGCTACAGCGGGCGATACAGAGACTATTTCATTGCCACTAAAGATTTGTGTCCAGCTTCCAGTATTCGCAAGGACTAAGGATTGGCTAATTAATCCTGCATTGGTGGGAACGAACATATTACTTTTGGCGAAGAAACAGGGGTTGCCGCTAGCGCCCCTAGCCAAGGACTGTTACATGGCTCTTTTTGTGCAGCAACCCCACGTGTGGGAATTCCTGCCTAGAGACGTAATTTCTGTGGATTTCGTTCTGTGGACATTTTATTTCATTTGACCCCATTATAGTAAGTGTTTATTCATGATAATTTTGTAATAAAAGCTGTGTGTGTTCTTTATGTGAATAAATAGCAATCGCAAGGGTCGGAAAAAAGATTTTCAGAGTAAATGAGGTCCAATCAATGGAGAGATTAACAGCCTATGTAAGACATAATACAAGAACGTTTCTTCTGCTAATACCTCCTCCTCCTCTATTGATCTCTCTGTGGGGGTACCCCAGGGCTCTGTCCTGGGACCTCTTCTCTTTTCTCTGTATACACTCTCTCTAGGTGACCTAATAACATCTTTTGGGTTTAACTATCACCTCTATGCTGACGACACACAAATATATTTCTCAACACCCGACCTTACACCTACTGTACAAACCAAAGTTTCTGAATGTCTCTCTGCTATATCATCCTGGATGGCCCTCCGCCGCCTTAAACTCAACATGGCTAAAACAGAGCTCCTCATACTTCCTCCCAAACCTGGCCCTACTACCTCCTTCCACATTACTGTTGGAACTACGATCATTCACCCAGTAGCCCAAGCACGCTGCCTTGGGGTCACACTCGACTCCTCTCTCACATTTGCCCCTCACATTCAAAACATTTCTAAAACCTGTCGCTTTTTCCTCCGCAATATAACAAAGATACGCCCTTTCCTCTGTTGCTCGACTGCTAAAACTCTGACTCAGGCCCTCATTCTCTCCCGTCTTGATTACTGTAACCTCCTGCTGTCCGGCCTTCCTGCCTCTCACCTGTCTCCCCTACAATCTATCCTTAACGCTGCTGCCAGAATCACTCTACTCTTTCCTAGATCTGTCTCAGCATCTCCCCTCATGAAATCCCTCTCCTGGCTTCCGATCAAATCCCGCATCTCACACTCCATTCTTCTCCTCACTTTTAAAGCTTTACACTCTTCTGCCCCTCCTTACATCTCAGCCCTAATTTCTCGTTATGCACCATCCAGACTCTTGCGTTCTTCTCAAGGATGTCTTCTTTCTACCCCCTTTGTATCTAAAGCCCTCTCCCGCCTTAAACCTTTTTCATTGACTGCCCCTCACCTCTGGAATGCCCTTCCCCTCAGTACCCGACTAGCACCCTCTCTATCCACCTTTAAGACCCACCTTAAGACACACTTGCTTAAAGAAGCATATGAATAGGACTGTGGCTATTCTGAACACATGGCACATAAAGCTTGGCCCCCTGCAGATGCACTTACCAGATTTCCCTACTGTCTCTGTACGTTCTCCCTACCTACCAATTAGACTGTAAGCTCCTCGGAGCAGGGACTCCTCTTCCTTAATGTCTAAAGCACTTATTCCCATGATCTGTTATTTATATTATCTGTTATTTATTGGATTACCACATGTATTACCGCTGTGAAGCGCTATGTACATTAATGGCGCTATATAAATAAAGACATACAATACAATACAATACAATAAGGTATGGGAGCCCTGGTACTCTAAGCGGAATCTGTGAATCAGTGGGGGTAGAGAGTTGTATCCTCTCTCAGAGAGTTGATTATTGTGTGAAGTGTGTGATGTTGCTGTTAGTCATTGACGATATATTTTACAATACCTGCGTTAAAAATGTGGTACTCCCCCCCCTCCCCTTTTCTATTTTTTGTATACCTTCCTTTACCAGTTACAAAAAAAATAGGATTAATGCAGAGGGTCCCTGGAGCTGAACCCCATTAATTTCATCTCCGGTTTACCTTTGCTTCTGGAGCTACTTACCTCCATGGGGGGGTGCTGGCAGACACTCCGCTCGGCTAGCAGGGATCATGTAATGGCCGCTTTTCAAATCTCCCGCTCCCTGCGGCCAATGGGAAGCCATGATGTCATCCGGTGCGGCTTCCTATTGGCCTACGTGAAGCGGGAGCATTCAAAAGCCGAGAGACACTGGCACCCTCTTCCAAGGTAAGTATCACTGGAAGCAGGGGGTTGCCGGAGCTGAAATTAATGGACTCACCCCACTGGCTTCAATACTACGTAAAAAATATATATATACTGTAGCAAATACATTTCTCCGCTTGGATTGCTCCTTTAAGTAAAACAGACTTTTAGACTTGTTATTACAATGTAAAAGAGTTGGGGGAGAGGATAGTAATATTTTGAGTAAAACTGAAATAGGCTTCTGAGGGGATTGCTTCTATAAAGTTTTTTTTAACATGCTTATCTTCCATAGGAAACATTCAAACACGCTTCTGGTTTCAGTTATGATTTAATAATAAACCTATAGGGGGCTGGGGCGCGGGCCAACTTTATTGTCATGAACTTATAGCTTTGTGTGTATCATTTATGTATGTTAACACAACAGCATGTATGTAGGCATATATACTGTACACCGTACCTGTGCTTGGAAGGATTATGCTAAAGTCATTAAGAATGAAGTGATCCATTGTTATAGTGATATTATTCATTGTATAAGCAACTGTCTTGTTGGATTAATCAAGTGCATTTTTGCCAACGAGCGTATATTGCTCAATCTTTATTTATTTTTCTTCTTGAGACTTAAGCTACTGTATGCAAAAGATGCACAAAGAATCCACCTTTTTGACCTTGGTACACATACTGTAGTCTGACTCTTTGATATTTCCCAAGTCTGAAGTAACACCATCTATAAAATAAGCATGAGCCATAAAAGTCACACATTTGGCGTTTCCTTGCATTAAAACATAAAATATGGTGTTTATATACGATATCTTTAAGTAATTGTGTTTGTGTTTAATTGTTCTTGTTTAGGGCATGGCATTCTCTTTGGAGGAAAGGCAGCAGCTCGGGATCCATGGATTGTTGCCTCCTTGCGTTCTCAGTCAAGATGTTCAGGTTCTGAGAGTTCTTAGGAACTACGAGCGGCAGAAGTGTGACCTTGACAGGTAAAACACATGGCGGAATGAAACATTTTGTGCAATAGAATTATCAGCGATGTTTAGAACTGTTCTGGATATGGTCTCTGTCTGCATTCCAAATTTACAACTCTTAGAGAACTTGGATTACAGTAGAAGCCTGGAAAATGCTTTATACGTCTCAAAACTGCATCAGGTACACATATAAATTGTGGGGGTGTTAAAGCATTGTTGCATTATGATAGGAAAATCCTGGAACCATTTAAAAACACACAGAGGCTTAAATTGTGTGATGGTTAAACTAAATGCCTGTTATACCAGAAGAGACTGGCAATTTGCTTTTCAGCCAGTGTCTGTTTCTCTTGGCTTTCTCCAGTCCCCGCTGACATAGGTTTTACACGTAACATACATCATATGAAAGCTAATATGAAGGAGATTTAACCAATTGCCGTCCCCTCTATCACTAAGGAAAATAAGGAAGATATAATTATCTCCCATTAGTTTGCAATTAGGAGGAGCTTTTTGGGACAGGGTCTACCCTTTGTCTTATGTTGTCATCTACCTATAGCACTTATCCCCATTGTTTGTATTTTATTTACCTCGTATTGTAATTTTGTTGGCGCTACATATATACCACTCTACATACAAGACAAGCTTTAATTTCAGCTAATTATAAGTATGTATATTCTCACACTGAGAAAATAAATGGTACTGCCCCTTTTAGTCAGGCTGAGTGTGAAACAACACTTTAGATAATGCCTATCATAAACAAGGAGGGTTTAGAGGCCCTAGTTCCAAACAGCACACTGTGCTGAATTTAGCGTTACAGTTGTGGCCAGCAGGGTTTTAACCGTGATTTACTCAGATGATAGCCAGACTAATGTAGGTAATGTACTAATTCATACAGATGTAGCCAGACTAACTGTTAGCGCTGGATCTAGAACAATAGCGCAGACAAAGGGACCTCCAGTGGTGTAGCAAGTAAAATCAATTTATTAAACAGGTAGTGTAAAAAGTTTGCACTCACGAATTGAAGCTTATAACAAGCATTAGGAGGCTATCCAAAAGGTGCGGCTGTGCACCGATTGTTCCTGATTGGATTCCCTTTTAGGAGATCTGATGATGATGAGGGGGAGAGCTGATGATGGTGATTTTTTACTATGAAAGGGCGGTGAGGTGAGAGAGGACCAGTTGCTAACATTTCTGAATCCCACCACTGCATAGTACCATCATACTTCGAGCACTGATATTTATTACTTATGTCATGCTCAGATTACCAATGTTGTAGAGCTATGCTGCAGCACTGCTTTAGCTCTATATATACTGTATATGACTCTCAGCGTTTGCTGTGACCTTAAAGGTACAAAGAACTGAAGTTGTTAAACCATTTTGTAACTACTGCCAGATGTGCCACAGTAGCCCATTGGGGAAAAAATCCACTGCACCTTCTGCAGATCTCTTGACCAGATGCATATGGGATATAATGCTAGTGGAGAAACTTAGACATATAGTACAGTTACTGACTCCTTGGAAGAGTTTTAATCCATTTGCTCTCCTTGGATTCAGTTTCATGAGCATTAGTCTGATCCAAACTCATTCAACTAATAATTATCAGTATACAATGTTGGTTATATTTATTACTGATCTCTAAGGATTAGACATTCGGTTATTTTAATCTTATTCTTTTAATTTAACATCTTTTGCTTGCTCTTTTGCTTCTACAGTATACAGGTAGTCCTCGCTATCCAACGTTTCGCTTTACAACGGATGGCATTTCCGACACTTTACAATACCTCACTATGGGCCATTTTTCGACGCCGGAATGCGTTATCCGACGCTCACTGCCACTGATTAACATGGGACTCACTTTACAACGGTTTCACTATCCAACGCTGCTTCCAGAACAGATTCCGTTGGATAACCGAGGACAGCCTGTATATGTAGTCTTCATATTACTAATAATCTGTACATAATGGCTATTTTGCGGTTCATTCTTATCAAAGAGCTGTACAATAAGACATTATCCTGCTTTGGTATGTCTGCTCTTTATTCTGTTTTGATAAACCAATAAAGAAGTATATTTGGGGGGAGGGAAAGATATAAACAGGTAAATTATTTCCCTCTTTTCTTTTTCTCACTTCCCAACTAGAGAAACTGTCCAAAATGCATTCGCTAAATGTTAAGCATTGCTTTTCTCCAGAATTTGATTCCTTGCAAAACATGTTGCCAAGCTTAACAATGTTGCCAAATTTAGCACGCCTTCAGCTAAATATCACCAGATAGCGAGCGAAACATGGTGTGTGCCGTTTCTAGTCTCAGTATTTAAGCGAACTTTGCAAGCGAACCGTGTGATTTTACAAAATGATAGAATTTTGCAAATGATCCAACAAAATTGCACATTGACTGAACCCAGGGGTTCTCAACTTCATTCTTCAAAACCCCATGAACAGGTCAGGATTGCAGGAAATCCCTGCTTCAGCACAGGTGGCTCAATCGATGCTGAAGCTGGGATATCCTTAGAACCGGACCTGTTTGGGTTTTTTGAGGACTGTAGTTGAGAACCCCTGACTTAATCTATAGAGAATCGCATGTGTACCCTTACATAGTCACTGCTTGTGCTCTCATGCGAAAGGTTTGCACATCTCTACTACCAAATAGGAAGGGCTTTTGTTAACATTTGCCTTGTTCAAGAAAAGACAAATCAGACACTTCTAAATCGGTTACATCCTCCAGTATACATGTACTGTAATAAATTTAACATGGTAATTAAGCAGCACACTGCAGCGGTGGATATACTTAACGGCCTTTGTGACTTGTGCCCTGCATAGCAACATCTAGCTTTTTATGGGGTGTTGAATTATTTCCTAATGTAGTAACACAATCAAGATTTGTATTGTAAAACAGACGTCACTTTACGAGCCAACAGACAATAAATTAATAATAAACATGATGAGCTTTCCATTTGCTGCAGTTACAGTATATGTTTTTTACATTATAAAAGAAAACAGTATTACACCATTTCAACGAGGAAATTGATAGGGATTACATACTGAAGTTGAAAAAAGGACAGTGTATCAGTGAGAGTGCCCCTATAATGACAATTTTGAACAACTTTTGAACATAACTGTGGCCCTAGATTAAAGGAGCAGAACATGTTGTTTTTTTTATAGGTGGAAGCAGGGGGTCCCCGGAACGGAACCACGTTAATTTCAGCTCCAGGGACCTCAGGATTAATAGGAGGTAGTTAACATCTGTTTCCTGGAAAAAAGAATAAAAAAGCAATACGTAGCCTTTAGAAGAATACGTTTCCTTGTGATCAGAATCAGAGCACTTAGGTTCTGTAGATACAGTATGAGCACCTAATGAAGTACGGAAGAGTATGAAGCTGTCAGCTTCCAACCAGTATAACTTTGGGTGAAGGTTGAAGCAACTAGAACGGTGCAATCGTCTTCAGCATCTCAATAAATACACTTTTATTGAAAGCTATTTTTTTCTAGGCCCATTGCCATACACATTCCCATATCATCAAGACGCTGCTGTTTGAGCAATTATTTTACAGCAGAGGGGCACGGGCTTGAGTAAAGAACAGACTGGAACGCATTAGTAGAACTAGAGTTCTTTCGTCGAAGACCTTTCAGTATCCTCTACTTCGTTCTGGAAAATGTTCTCAGAACCCCAGAGGGGCACTTGTGTCAGAGGAGTGAGAGGAGTTTTAACTACTACACTAGGTCCCATTATAGATATGTAGGCTCAGGTATTTTAGATTGGTGTTAAACCAACTGTTCCTTAAGTATAGAAAGGTCAGTCTTGAGGGGTGTGAATCCTTGTGTAATGTCTCTGCCACCTCTTTATTAAGTAGCTGCACTGTGGTATCAATGCTTAAAGCAGTAACTAACTTCTTTAAGGTCTTCAGAATAATAGAGTCAGCGATATGACTTAATACATTTAGATTTATTGTATTATAGTCGGCTCAATATCAGGAGATATCATTTTCTGAAAAAATAACCCTTTGGGCTGTAGAAGCGTACCTACTTCTTGACTAGACTAAATCTGAGCAGGGCAGATGAACTCTATGTGCTTATCAGCCACATTATGTCATCCTTGGGGAGTACAACACTCACAATAAACTGCAATTAATCAAAGGTTTGTGCTGGGAACGATTGCCAGAAGAAAAAAAAAAAGGGGAGCAGAATTGCTGTTTAAATGACTGAATACCTAAGTTCAGTCTTAGACTGTAAGTCTGCTACAACAAATCTTGGTTAATGAAGTGCAAAGACAATTTCTGGTCATGCATCTATTTAGGGTTTTTATAAATGGTGTTGGGTTCCTATCCTTGTACAGTTCAGAATTTTGTAAGGCCTTTAAATTAATCTTTTGGCGGTTTCCCCCCTTTGCTCCAGGGGTCTGCAACGTCTCAAGGAAGAAGAGACATTTTATAAAAAATCTCGTTCTCCAAAATATTCAGAGAGCCGCAACACATGCATGAATATTAACCCCCCGCAAACACACATATACTGTACACACACTAATAGGTATATACTGTTTAAGCTTTAACATACAACAAAATATGTGGGGGAGTTGTTACGCTGGTGCTGCCCGCAGACCAGACCCGTCCCTTCTACTGAGGTGAGGAACGTATATGGGCACGCACCCGCAGCAAAAGGAGCGTGTCCGGAGTGTGTTGTTTGTAGGCGTTGCCAGGCCAGGTGATGTTAGCTAGCAATACTCGCCGGTACCGGTAAAGAAGTGCCGTCATGGTTGCCGTTAGCCAAGGTCAGGGATTGGAGACTTCCGGAAGGTCGTTGTCCAAGCCGGGGTCGAGAGCCAGAGATAGACGTCCGCCAAGCCAAGTCGTAACCTGAGAGAATAAGAGAGTGAATGCCAGAGTAGTAATCCTAGTGGAAACTATGTCGAGCAATGAGTGAGTGGGAGGACAGGCATTATAAAGTGCGGCTGACCAATCAGAGGTGGAGGCAGGCCTGGAGGAGTGCGTGGAGCTATCCTGGATAGGTCCACTTGATTGGCAGGCAGGTGAGGACTCTTGTTTTGGCAGGAGGTCCTGTTCGTCTGCTGGGGGCGTGGTTTCACTTCTAGAGCAGTGAATAAATTATCTTCACCCGGCGCGCGCTGCTCACGCGCGCGGCCGGGACACACAGCAGCCGCATGGGAGAAGGAAGCGCACACAGGAGAGAGAGACCGCCGGGGACGACGGGGAACCCCCAGAGCAGTAGGAGGTAAGTGGCGCCAGCGAGGAGCACGCACCTCAGCAGCGGGGTTTTAAAAAGATGAGGAGGGACTGGGCCGCGGGCGCCGCGATCTCTGACTCCTCATAGGAATAAAATGCATCTCACAATAATAAGTCCCTTTATTTTTTCATTACAGTGCAGGAGAGAGCCAGGCAAGCAGCTGGGGAGACGTTGGCCTGGCGGCAACAAGAGGCTCAACCAGCGCCGGCCGGGCCCCCCGCAGCCAGGATAGTGAGGGAGAGAGGCAGCAGCTGCGGCTCGGCAACCTGCAGAGAGCCGCAAGCAGGAGCGGAAAGAGATGCAGATTGCCGACTCCTGGCTTAGCCTGTTACATTTTATAATGTCACAAACTAAATCACTTATTGGGTAGCTGCACAGAGACCAGAAATGCTCAGAGATGACACACCTGGTGTGCAAACCTAGAATATTGTATGACTGCTGTGCGTTCCATTGTCCATTGTCTAATGACTGCTGTGTGTTCCATTTTCTAATGTGTACAGTAGTTGAAACAAGTTGCATGAGACATGAAGAACGAATACTTTAAAGTGCCATGGACTATTATAAAATCCCTTCAAGGTTATTTTTTATGGACTTACATCCTTAAAGAAACACGAATGATTTGAATTTCAGGAAAGTTGCTGGAAGACACACAAGGCACTATGTTTTTATAAACCGTGATAATTCACAATCTGTGCTTTTATTTTCATCTACTGAACAAATCTCTCAGGATACAATAGTAGCAAATTGGTTAACTGAGCTCTGCAATTACTAAACATTTTGACAATGGCTTAATTGATGTGTTCTACAAAATGTGGTAGACAGATTTTGTATCATATTGGCTACCAAGTACCACTATGCTGTAAGACTCCTTACATCCCATTAGAATAAATGAGCTGCAACGTATCATAGAGCTGCTTAGTGAAAATGGCCCTTGGATTATTTTCTACCTCCCATACTTTTAGTGTGTCTGGTTTGAAGTCTTATAAAGAACAGAAGTATGGATTTTTGGCCCAAATTAATTTTATTTGTTAATTTTATTTTATAATGCGGGATGACGTGTTCTTTTCATAAAACATTCTTTACAGCTGATAAAATGTTGTGAATTGCAGCATGAATCAACAACAGCTGTTATCAAAGCTTGCTGCAGCTAGTTTCTCTTTGTAGTTTGTTCATGGTTACTGTAATAGTGCTTTGTATACGCATCTGCAATTTCTGTTTGAGGTTTTGGGTATTTCAAATAGTCAGATGCGCTATTTGCATAGCACCCAGAATGTTCACAGATGAATGACAGAATACCTACCCTATAAAGGAAGTTTGCACACATACTCTGGCACAGACAATAATGGTCTCTGCAATGCTAGCTGCTCACCTGACACTTGTTGTAGATAGGCTCCAAATGACATTTTCCAATAATTAGTCACAGGAAAACTGGTCTAGTATTACTTTGATGCTTACTAAAATATCTCTGGCAGTACTGATGGGAGAAAGAACGATTTATAAATAGCCAAGCTTCATGGTTTATTTAGGGACTTGGCAAAAGGTTTCCCAATTGGCAAAAGTATTTGAGATGGTAAAAAACCATTTGTAATTTCCATCAGGTGCTCTCTGGGAAGGCAGGATTCAGTTTTTATTCACCATTACTCATTTGTAGTGTAGGCTGCCACAGTTATTTTTGCCATCAGTATAAGTACATCCATATGGGAATGGTGTAATCAGCCATATATAAATATTGATGGTTTATGTACAGCAGGGCTATTCAATTGCATCCATATCTGGCCTGTGAACAGCCTTGGATGGTCCATGGGCTCTGCTCCTACTAATGTCTTTGAAGTAGTTCATGTAGTCCTGCCACGGGTGCTCGTGAATAAAGTGACGAATCGGAACTACTATTGTATGCTGTAAGAAAAAAATATCCAGGCACTGCTGTGGTCTTGGTGAAGAAAAGTATATATTTATTTGAACAGGATCCTGCATCCAAACCTGCAATGCGAGCTCATCTCAGTCTCTCATCTCATCTAAAACCTGAAAAAATAAGGAAATTGATCTATTGTATTGCAGAGCAATTTAGCCAGACTAAAGCTAGACAATAAAATGTCCCTAACGTTAACGATATCTAAAAAAAATTAAAAAAATGACACAGCTGAACTCTCTTTCAATTGACAAAACAGAACAGTCCCTAAATGGAAAAAACTAATTTTTTTACACAAAAGGTAATAAAGCAGCCACTTACTCGCTAATAAACTCAGAACTAAAATAACTACCAATAGAGCTACATTCATTCAAAGTAAATTAGGCAAAATGACCTATAACTTAAGAGAGATAAATGGTACATCTAGAGATTTTTACTCAAGTGTTCATCATCACCATCCCTCGGTAGGCCAAAGAAGACCCCAGGCATCTGACTCTTTTTAAGCAAATATATGCCTTTCTCAGGTATATCTCTTAGAATATTAAAAGCTAAATTCTCCTATTGTTTTAGATGAAGTCAAGCTTCATTAAAGTATTAGGGGAATGAAACCCTCCATATCCCCAGGATCCAATGGCTTTAGTGATAAATACTATAAAACTTTTCAATTTTACTCCACATTTAGTTAACTTATTTAATGAATGCTTGAAACAGGCTAAACTCCTATTAAAACCAGAGACAGAACATAAAACACAGACAGAGCTCAGTGCACATCCAGTGAAACTTATACACGGTACAGTGCCTAAATATATATGTATAGATATCTATTAAATAAAATGGTCTTTTAGTTTAACATTTTGGCCAAAATGTTGTAAGCCCCTGAGCCACTACATGGCAGACCACATCTCAAGGGTCCCTAACACTAATATAAATTCTTAATAACCTGCGTATTACCAGGAACAATGATTTATAATAAATCTGTCAAAATTAGTTGCATAGTTCTAAGTCTGATTGAAGCTTTTATTAACCTGTACATTACCAGGAAAAGCACTCTGTATTAGATTTGTCACAATCATACTGCAAGCAAGCAAGTTCCCCAGAGAGTGGGAGATGCTATGGAGTGTGCTTTTAACCATCTATATGTGGGAGGGGGTGAGCTTCAACAAGATAGGAAGCGCCACCTTCCAATCAGCTAAGACCAGCTGAACTTGAATTGTAAAACATACAGGACACCTGCAAGCTCATTTTAAACCCCCAAATTAACCATAACATATATATAAGCATATAGGTGTCACAGAGGAGTACTACTGAGCACAGGTTATTAAGAATTTATATTAGTGTTAGGGACCCTTGAGATGTGGTCTGCCGTGTAGTGGCTCAGGGGCTTACAACACTTTGGCCAAAATGTTAAACTAAAAGACCATTTTATTTAATAGATATCTATACATATATATTTAGGCACTGTACCGTGTATAGGTTTTACTGGATGTGCACTGAGCTCTGTCTGTGTTTCATGTTTTGTTTCTGGTTTTAACTATATATTGCCATGCTCAGTAGCACTCCTCTGTGACACTTATATGCTTATATATATGTTGTGGTTAATTTGGGCGTTTAATATGAGCTTGCAGGTGTCCTGTATGTTAAACTCCCATTAGACTTGCTCCAAGTCACTATTATACCCATTCCGAAAGAGGGGAAAGATCACACTTCATGTTCTAATTTTAGACTAATTTCTCTAATTAACACGGACACAAACTTGTTTGCAAAAAGTCTGGCTAACCATTTAGCTATAACGCTCCCTAGGCTAATTCATCCGGACCAGTGGGTTTTATTCCCACTAGGAACTCTCGTGGAACTCCTCTGGTTCTTCTCTAATTAGATGCCGAAAAGGCCTTTGACCGTCTCAATTGGACGTATATGTTTTCGGTCTTGAAATCCTTTAGTCTGGGTGATACTTTTATTAAGGGGCTATATGCCGGTCCAACTGCTAGAGTCCATGCTGATGGTCTCCTTTCTGACCCATTTCCTCTCTAATGGAACACACCAGGGTTGTCTGTTCTCGCACATGTTTTTTGCCCTGGCCATTGAACTTCTTGTAACGGGCATTAGAGATGGGCCTGATGTTTTTGATCCTAAAGTAGGCTCCTAATATAAAATTAGCCTATATGCAGATGATGTACTGCATATACTCACTAACCTCCTAATTTCCATACCAAATCTGAAAATTCTTCTAAAAAGATTTGGTGCAATTTCTGATTTTAAAATAAACACCTCTAAGTCAGAATATTGATCAGACAAATGAAAAACTCCATAAAACAACATTTTCATATAATTGTCAGGGCATGTCCATTAGTACCGTGGTATTAAAATTACAACAAATCCGGCAGACTTATTTAAAGAAAACTTTAAATAAACACCTAATGTGTCAATACTCAGTGTAATCTGTGCAATAACCAAATACTAAAATTATTTATCTATATTAGTAAACGAAAAAACAATTCCGTGAGTGAAAAAATAAAACCTCAATTAGGAATGGCAGCCAAAGGGACAAGAAAAAACAAGTCTTCCCAAAAACTTGTTACAAGAGTATTATACAAAAGAGAACAAAAGGATTTATACCCGTACCAATGTTTGATGCAGAACCAGTTCCAATCAGTGGATGTAGATCCCAATAGGTCACTTCAATTGTTGACAATTAATGTGTCAGGTCTTCTCGCGTAATTCAATGTTGCCGTCCGCAGCATGAGTTCCTGGGGTCGGCGTCTCACTCCTCTCTTCGCGGCCGCGACTCCACCAGACTCCTCCTCCGATGATGTTACTGCAATGTCAGAGGCTCCACCTCAATGCTCACGGACAGAATAAGCTCCACCCTACACATTTTGGGACTTGGAGTGTCACTTCCTCAGGGAAAATTCCATATGATGTGTATATTTTAATATATAACACAATTTAATGCAATCACCAGCATACACAAAATGCCTTTAGATTGAATTGCAACACGTTGACAGATTTCTTAGATAACCATGTGAACCCCTTAAGTAAGATAGAAGACATGCTGTATAGTGCTCCAAAACCGGAAGCAGCAGTATTCAATAGTATAGTGGCAAAGTCTTATAATCAGTATAATAAGTACCCATCCAATAATCAATGTTGATGCTGGAAACTGGTGATCCCCAATTGATGTATGACTGGCATATAAATATCCCACAAAGCAATGTAGTAAGGCTGATATATAAACCACCTGCCGGTGTCAGTACTAGTGTAACATCAAAATATAGGGGGTAGGTATACAATAAATGTCCAGATTCCCAGTCACAAAATATAGAACAAAAGGAATGAACTCACATGAGATGTGTATCCTCAGGTATAGTGTGTCCACTGTATCCAATAGTCCAGGGGAGAGAGTGTGCATCCGTCTGTAGAGATCAATGAATGGAGGAAAAGAGAAAAAAATGGAGCACTACATCCAGTGCTAGTAAGCCAAAAATCACAAGAGTGCGTTCCCACGGTAAAAAATAAAGTTATTTAATGGATCATAGTTACAAACAGCACACCAACGCGTTTCGGACTATACAGTCCTTTATCAAGGTGAATAAAAACTTACCTACCGGAGTGTTTTAAATAGTGGATTCTGACGCTGCCTCGGCCAATCCCCGCCACTTCCGGGTGTGTCAAATGATGCGGGGCAGGGTTTTATTACCAGACAGGTTTATATATATATTCCATACCTACAGTAGTACTGGTTCTAAGTTTCACATTTTGTTTAGGCGCATTTTTTCTTAAGATGTATATAATTAAAAGTTAAGTTTTAAATATAATTCACAACACATTCAGTCTATAGTGCGCCGTATAGGGATTCTTTTTCAGTACTTCTAGGTACTTAATGCTTCCTGGGGGTAAACTGCATGCAGGGACACTGTTCTAGCTGTTGTGTAAAGAGTACTATAAGAAAGGTATGATTTCTTCTATGTACAAAATGTTGCAGGACACACTCTCAAATCTCATATATGTTAAATTGGGAAAAGGAGTTCGGTATCGAGCTACAGTGCCCATTGAAAAGTGTACTTCTATATCTGTCAAGACAGAGGCAAATAAACAGTTGAATTAAATGGGGCAACATTAGGTAAATCCTTGATGGAGAAGGATTTAGTACTTGTAGACAGCAGGCTTAGCAAACATGCCCAATTCAGTATCTGCAAAGGCAAATAAGACCTTATCTTGCATTAAATGGAGAATGGCTAGAATGGAAGTAAGCATAATTATGCCACTGTATAAAGCATTAATAAGACCACACCTTGTAGTACAGGTTTGGGCACCACTCCATAAAAAAGACATTATGGAACTAGAAAAAGTACAGAGAAGAGTCACCAAATTACTAAAGCTAATTTAGATTTGTTTACATTACAAAAGAGGTGCCCAAGATGGGATATGATAACTATATACAAAATATATTCAGTGTCAATACAAGGAGCTTTCAAAAGAACTATTCATCCCATGGCAGTACAAAATGACATTCAGTCATCCCTTAAGGTTGTCGGAAAGAAGATTTCACCAGCAACAAAGTACGGGCAGGTACAATGTGGAATTCATTACCCATGGAGACTGTGAAGGCAATTACAATAGATATCTTCAAAAAAAGGTTGGACATTTATTTAGAAAGGAAGGGTATCCAGGGATATACCAAATAAGTAAACATGGGGAGGATGTTGATCCAGGGAGTAATCTGATTGCCAATTCTTGGAGTCAGGAAGGAATTAATTTTTCCCTTTATGAGATATTAAATTATATTTCACTAGGGTTTTTTGTTTGCCTTCCTCTGGATCAATATTCTGTAAATACAAATATAGGATAAAGTATCTGTCGTTTAAATTTAGCATATGTTGATCTTGATGGATGTCTTTTTTCAACCTTATGTACTATGTAACTATGTAAGATGTCAAAACTCTCTATTTTATGAATTGTAAAGATAATGCATATAAGACACTGTTTAGGTGGTACCTGGTTCCAACTACTGTAGATGGCATAAAATGTTCCTTGAGGTGCCAGGCACCTGTTGGAGGAATTGTGGGCAATAGGCACCATGCTACCTACCTATCTAAAAATGCTGACCACAAATTTTAACGCTAATTTACAACATCCTGAAAATAAAAATTGCATAGGACTCCTTTATTACTCTCTTAAACATGGGCATCCCACGTATTAAAAAGAAATATCAAATATTAATTTCTCACATTCTGACAGCAACAAAATGTACCAAGCTAACCACTGAAAGCAGGTAAAACCTCTTCAAAAGGAAATCATTGTTGTAAGAAGTAATAACGTTATGCTTATGGAAAAAGGATCTAGTATTCTCAACTGAATATACTGTATGAACAGTTTTGTGATGTCTGGACCCCCCTGGATTAATTACACTCAAGTCAAGCCCCTTTGATTTTGTTTTTGTACATGTGTATTGCAAGGTTAAGTTGTAGTATCTGTGTTCGCTATGTTCGTGGAAACGAATGATATATCACAGTAATTGTACCAACCTACCTTTTCCCTTTCCTTCCCTTTTCTATTTTGTACCTCGTCCCATTTCCATTGCTACTGTAAACATAAATCTGTAATAAATAAGATTACATTATGATATTCTTTTGGCCCTTTTCATAATTTTATAGTTTGAATGGTCATTTTTACAGAGATTGATTCTTATTACTATCTAATCCCTCCTATTGACACTTTCCAAATCACATGCAGATCACACACAGATCAACCCAAGTGCAAAGTGCCTTGGTTCATTGAACCTAAGAAACAGGATGAAAATTACACTTTTATCGTAATTTTATTGACAAAAATGTGTTGATACACATACCCTTTATCCCTAGCTTTTGATAGGCTTTTCCTAATGAGAGTAGAAAATAATGGCACTGAATATTGCATTTCTTTACATTTTTTATCTAATTTTAAGTTGATCTTTTATTATATTGTGCTGCAGGTATATTTTGCTGATGGGACTTCAAGATCGGAATGAGAAGCTTTTCTATAAAGTCCTGACGTCTGACATTGAAAGATTCATGCCTATCGTTTATACTCCGACTGTGGGCTTGGCATGTCAGCAGTATGGACTAGCTTTTCGGAGACCAAGGTATCGTATGCAAGATTATACCTCATGTTCATAGAAACTTCATACAAATAATTGTATTTTTTTTTTTAGCAGAGCCAAGGATTATCAAACAACATGGGTGTCCGCTCTCAGGGAAGGGAGGGGGGGGGGGGCGTGCAAATCCCTTCTCTCTACTTCAAGGGTTCTGCAGCCTTCCTCTCAGCAAGTTAAACAAGGGGCTTTAAAGTTATAATCAATCTTTGACATTTCTACTGCTCTGAGTAAGGTAGTGAGAAATAATAGACCCACTGGCAGCTGCTTCTGTCCATCAGCCTCATCTTTGAGTGAGCAGCCACTGAGAGTTTATTATTTAGTCTTGGCTGCCGGAACCTTAACCACCGCAGGGATGCTTTATTCAGGGCCGGGGTATATCTGTAATGGTGCATGTGTGTTGGGTTGGACATCAACCATATTCCTGGCAGTCTTGAAAATCTGCTCTTCCTATGAATCGCCCATTTGGGTGCTGCCTATCTTGGCATCATGGGAGCAGTGCTGCTGAGTTGGGGTCAGTTTGCAGAGGCTCTGCCTCACCTTCTGCAGGTAAACAGCACAAAAGACCCTCAGTGTAAACTGCTGGTCTTTCCTTGGAAGGTATTGTGTATGGGTGAGTGCTACTGTAATAGAAAGGTCTTGAGAATGGTTACAAGAGATATGGTGAATGTGAAAAGAGAGTCTTGGTGAAAAGGAAAAAGGAGAGGCATGGAAAAAGAGAATGAAGAGTGAAAAGTAAAAATGGATATTGCAAATACTGTATCAAGAGAGTGAAAGGTGCTGGAAAAAGTAAGAAGGGAATAAAATAAGAGGAAATGGTTCAAAGGGGGAGGAGAGATTAGGGAGGGGGGGCGATTAACATCTTGTATGCCATAGCGGTTGTACCCGTTTGCCTACAATGGGTAAAAAGGTAGGGTATTTGTATTACCCCCTTGGCTACCTTAGTAACCATTAAGGTATACATAATGTATGCCTTGATGGCCACTATAGTTTCCAGGGGGTTAACACATAGGTTTTGGCTGAATTTTTTGGAGTTGTCCAGGGTATTCACTTTGGCTTCCGATATTGCTATGGCAATATAGGAAGCCAAAGTGGCCCTCTTCAGCACCATGGAGAAGGCTCAAAAAAGTTCTGCGGTGCAGCATTAGGGCTCGCCCAGGCGGAGAGCGAGCGAGTATGCGCGCTCACGCTCAGCGAGATCAAACACATTTTGAAAATGTGGGCGTCACGGGCACGCCCCCCCCAGCCTGGCCGCGGCCTTGTTTATAGTGCACGCACCGCGAACAAAGTGCAGCAGCTCTATCGGGCCGGCCATAGTGAGCACGAGCATGCGCACGATTAAGAGCAGCAGCGCGGCAGAATTTTGAGCTGACAGCAAATTTGTATTTTGTCGCGCGACGGCCCGGCCACGTGAGAGGTTCAGCCAATGAGGGCAAACCAGCCTCATGACATCACGGCCACGAATCAACCACGCTTCCCCGTCGTGAGCGATCTCAGCTAACAGATCACTCTGGCGAAAGGCACGAATCCTCGCGCCTGCTATAATCTCAACCTTATGTGCTTGAATCAACTAACGCCAGGTATAGCCATGACCTAAAAAACTCCAGCATTGAGTTCCGCGTTTTCACCTCTTTTGCATATCATTAAGCATGACGTCCGTTAAATTTAATGCTAGGCCATTTTAGCAAAAAGGGGGAGGGTTGAAGTAGCCGAATTGCTTTTTTAATACCAAAATAAATTTAAAAATGCTTGAGATCAGCATAAGGCTAGCCTAAATTTAAAAAAAGCCAAGGATCAGGTAAGGTCTAACCCTTTGCAACAATAATGTAACGACTAGATGATTTGTATGTGTAATGGGTTTCCCCCCCCCCCAATCGCAGATATAGTGTGGGGGTGCAGGAAACATATAGTGTTACTCGGTGTTGTGCATTACCTGTTGGCTCACAGGAGGGCTGAGCTTCCGCCACGGGGAACCTGGGGCAATTATACTAGGGGTATTCACTTACGATGCAGCGCCTCCACCTGCGATGGCTCCCACCAGAGGGGGAGTGGTTCCTCGCAGGACTTTCCGCGCTATCGGGTCCCGGCGCATGCGCAACACGCATCGCAATGGCGGCGCCCTGCTTCCCGAGCCGCCGGGTCCTTAGAGACGCGACCGCGGCCTTAGCAACAGCCCCCTGCGGGGGAAGCCGCGCTGCTCCCTGCTCCAGCCCCCACCCTTGGAAGCAGCCGTCGGGTCCGTCGGCACCCGCGACCACGCTGCAACAAGGGAGGGGGGTCTCCAGGAGCCACGGGAGCTCCAGGCTACATATGTATTAAAAACAGGGTGTCACAATCAGGAGAAAGGAAAGGAAATAAATAATAAACTTGCTACGCATTATAAGACTGTTCGCTTAATTCTTGGGCTCCATTGAAGTGCCAAAGATATAGCTTGTCGTGATGAATTTCCTGTGCTATTCTACAGCTCATATTTAACAGTCACATAACAAATTCAACAGGACAGCATTAGCTTATGAGTAATGTGATGCACACAGTCTTGCTTGTGTGGAGAGCAGAGTTCACAATAGTCCTTCAGCAGGTCTCTGTAATTCATACATTTAATGTATTTAACAGACGTCTATGGCTGTAGAAGTTGGGAGCACTTGCCCTTTTTTTTTTTAGATATTTTGGAGGCAAGCTATTCTGTAGAAGCTATTTTCCAGATTATGTCTAGCATACCAGCTAAAAGGATATAATTCTACATGTTTTTTTATTTTTTAAATCCCTTTTTGAATAGATTATAAATTGGGATAGTTTTGATCTAAGGCCTTGATCCACAAAGTTCTGTTAGGCCACTTTATGAGACATTAACCTAATTTAAAATCACATTAAGATTATGGCGTTGAACCTTGATTTAACGTAACTTTGAGAAGCTGCCCCCCCAGTGCAACTTATTAAAAATGAAAAGAAGAAGGATAGAAACAAATAAAATAAGTCCAATGCTGATATATAGTTTGATATGGCTATCTTTAGTGTGAAATTAATTTCCAGACACTATATCGTATTAGAATAATGTACCTCTCAATAAACCAAGACAAAACAGAAGCATTCTATTTACACTATTCCCAAAACATTCCTTTCTCTGTTACCCAGCTGACCTGGTGGATAATGCAGTGCTACCTGCTTAGTCACCTAAAATTAGCAGCTGAGGAAGCAGTGCTGGTGAAATATACGTACATTGTGACATCTGACTTCCCCTACTTCACTTGGGACATTCCAAACAGTAGGCTGCTGCATCAAATCTGAACTTGGCCTAACTACCAATGGCTGCCAAAGGACCAGAATTGTTACATACCAGCTGGTAATCTCACTTGTGTATTTGTCTGACCCTTGCTTTAAAGGACAGATCTAGGTTTCCTAATGTACAGTATGCAACTGCACATTAAATAAGTTATGGTGGGTAAAAAAAGAAGTGACAAAAACCCTCCTTCGTATAGCATACAGCAAATAAAAAATATCACTTGTGAGCATATTCACATGTCTCAGACAGGTCTGCAACCCTGCCTTTCACCATTATCACCCAGCATACAGTGCTTCCACTGCAGCAAGGGATTCTGGGAAATGACATGCAAACTAGCTCTCCCCTTTTTCCTGGGAAATGACATAGCTTTTCAGCACAACCTAGGTTAAAGAAGTGTATAGCCAATAAACCTACTTACAGACAACTATTTTGACCTTTTGGGTCTCATTAGTGTAGGTGTGGTTATACTGGCTTTGCACTTCTTTAACCCAGGCTGTGCTGCAAAGCTGTGTAATGCGGCAGGCATATGCTTAGAGGGGTCCATGTTAAATGGATTTGAAGCAGAGGGTGACACTGTGTGCTCATTTGCATGTCATTACCCAGAGTCCCTAACTGCAGTGGAAGCATTGTATGCTAGGAGATAATGGCGAAAAGCAGGGTTGCAGACCAGTCTGAGACATGTGAATTTCCTCACAAGTTATATTTTTATTTGCAAATGTATGCAAAGAAATCAACCTGAAATGACCTGCAGAACCATGTATCTGACTAAGAATTATGTAGGCTCTTTGGAATGCTTGAAGCCACACTCCGGCTTCTCTGAAGTGCTATAAAACAGTACATTTCCCCCTAGAAAAATAAACCTACAGTATGCACAGCCTAATTGCCTGCTTACAAGTTCCCACATCTATAATGTCTTGGGATATACAGTATTGAAATGCATTTTTCAAAACATTAAATAATTACAAATAAACTAAACAAATGAATATTTATGGAGTGTTTTTTGTTTTTAGCTAGAGTTACAGTACTTTCTATGACTGGAGCTAAATGTTGTACAGTTTTTTTCTAGGAACGAAACAGTTTGTACATTGTGGATCTGCCATATAGACAGAGAGAATGAATTCAATAAGAAACAATATAAGAGGCAGGGCATTTAACCCTAGTTAAATGAGAATTAAAAAAACTCAAAACGGTACAAATGCAGTTCAACTGAAAATGACAGAAAATCATGGAAAAGTCTTTATACTGTACGCAGCGTGGCTTCAGTTGACCACTTCAGAAAGCTCTGTCAAAAACTGTGACTTGTATTAACCTGCCATTCAAAACGAGAAACAGTGTGTGGCTTCCATAGGTCTTTTGCTGCTTTCTGGATGTTAACATTTACCAGGATACTTAAACTGTAAAAATGTGTTGATCTCTGGGGATTTCATACTGTATACTGTACCATATAGCAAAAGAAAGCACCAGAAGAAATATTCTTTCCAAGACCTTAACCATGTGTGCTGTAGCCAGTGTAGGGACATAAATTAACAAGTGAAAAGCTAATTTTACCAGGGTGCGTGTTAACCTTTGTTAGATTGTGCAAGAGGCACTTAATCCAGATGTATTTATAATCTAAATACAATTTGAAAAACTTTCCTTCGAGATTTCCAAGTTGTTGTTTAAATACTCTAGAAACAACATGCGTTTTATTATAATTATTTGAAAATGTGCACAGCATATGTAGCTGAAAGCATGGTACAGTATATCTATAATAACCTTTTTCATTTATATAAAATGTAATGGTTCCAACAACTTCAGTTCTGTCTGCAGAGTTATTTGTCTGCACCCCTGGTAGAGAACAAGGTAAGGAATGCTTCTTTTGAAGCACTAGTACACTTAGGCATTGAGGCCCACATTTACTAAATGGTGTTAAGCATTAACGTACCTAATGGCCAATTCTCATTGGAATAGAGAGGGGAGTATTCTACAAAATGAAAGAAAGAAGGCAAGGGATCTGCAGTGGTAGTTACAAGGAGAGAAGGAGCGGCTCAGTGGGTAAAGACACTGACTCTGTAAAACAATGACACTGGCTCAATTCCCCGTGTCAGCTCCTTGGGCAGGTCACTTTACCTCCCTGTGCCTCCGACACCAAAATCATAGATTGTAAACCCATCTGGGCATGGAATGTGTTTGTAAAATGTCCTATGTGCTGCATACTGCGCACTATATTGTAATTGTGAGGTGCCTTGAGCCCTATTGGGGAAATAGTACTATATCAAATAAAGTTATTATTTAATATTGGCAGAGATATGTTGACATAATTTCTACCTCCCTTATACAGTACAATACATTTACAATATTACACTTCAAGATCACAGAGAATATGCCCCATGCTAGTCTTGACCCTGTGATAATGCCCTGGTAAGAACAGCTCCCAGATCTCTCAAGTTTGACTGATTTTTCAGCCTTGTTGAATTCTAGCATGATTTGTGTCATCGATCTTAGTGGAATCTCACATTTCAAAGTCAGAACCTTTCTTTTCAAATTTCATTTTTATTTAGAATCCCAAATCTCAGTGATTTTTGGTCCTTAGAAGAAGCTGACAGCTCTACGTTTTATCACTGCTATATGATCTAGCTGTGCACCCTAGCTAAACTGGTGGCTAAGGCAGGGCTTACATTGAAATTAGCTGTAGTAAATTGAACGTTTCTGAAGAATACAAACCTCATGCATTTTTATTTTTCTAACAAAAAAATAATCCTGACTTATTGAAGCCCTTGGAAATTGAGATTACTGAGCACTATAAGTGGTGTATTATCTTCTAGCCGTCATTCCTATGGAGTCTTTGAATTGATTCCCATTAGTTGTGTATACAGTATGTGTACCTATATATTTATAGAGAGAAATTTCATGTTTTTTAGATTTCTCCTAGATTTTCTAAAATAGAAATTCTACAGGCCAATTGGTTGAGTATCTTATTCCTGTCTTCCTGGGTTGATCTCTATTTTATTATTTACAATCCTACAGATGTAGCAGAGATGATTGCTTCTGTTAACCTGGGAGCATTGCACCAACGTTGGTGCGATATTTAATGCAAAAGGTAATGCAGCTCCATTGAAACAAATGGTAACGTTCGCATCATTTATTTAACGCACACGGTATTTAACATGTTTTTTTAATGCAATACTTTAACAGGAGCAATAGGATACAATATGCTACATCTGTAGATGGTGCCTGATATCATAACTGCGTAAGGGCAATCTTATCCTGATTGCTGTGATATGGCCTACTTTCAATGGTAGACTAGCACAGAGCATCGTATCAACTTCTCGCATGGAAATTTCCCTGAAATTAATTTTAAAATTATGCTTCTTACTAATATAGGAGTTTTCTATGGCTAGTCTTTTATTGTTAACACTGCATGATTGTAACGGAGTGCTCACCACAAACAAGGCGTGACCGCGAGGCCGAGGTGGGGATTTGATATAACACCAACCCACAGCCGCCTGGGCGCTTCTGGAGTGTAGATTGGTCGAGGTAGCTGGGTCGGGGTAGGAGAGGTCTGGATGGCCAGTAATACTTGCCGTGGTCGGTGTTGGAGAGTAGCGGATCGTAGGAGGTACTTAGCCGTGGTCTGGATTGGAGAGAGGCGGATTGCCATGGTACTATGCCAAGGTCAGTATTGGAGAGGTGCGGATGGTTGTATGTAGTCGAGGTCAGGAGAACAGAAGAGCAGAGCCGGAAGAGTAGCCAAGGTCAGGAACAAGGAACAAGGAGCAGGACAAGACCATGGAGGCAAGACAGCAGTGAACATTTCACTAGTAGGATGGTTTATGCTCAGCCCATTTGCCAGTGTGGCAGCTGAGCATATAAAGGGAGATTGTCCAATGAGGTTGGAGCATACTCAGGAGTATGCCTGGCTGACGTTGGCTGGAGAGATTTAGCACAGGTGTATACTCAGGCAGAGTAATCAGCAACAGGTGTAGTATACGCAGAGGAGCAAGGAAGGTTCTGCACATGTGTACGCGTGCCGCGCATAGCGGGTGCGCGCTGCGTGACGATGGCGTCACCGCGCGAGCGTAGCCTGGAGGCGGGTCCAGCAGGGACGGCATTTAGAGCAGAGTGTGGTCCGCGCGCGCCCCTAGATGGAATGCTGGTATTCGCTGGCAGGCGAGATGTGCTGCAGGAGGCAGGAGAAGCAGAACACCCGGTCACGGGTTGGGTTAAGCGAGGAGCGCGCAGAGGATCAGGGATCCTTCCAATGATATAGAATCCTGATTGTAACGTGCTATGCATGTCTTATTTATGGTTTGAATTGGAATGCAAATACTTGGATTTGTAGTATACAGTAGGTATATTAAATACTTATTTTGCATTTCAAAATATATGGAATATGTTTGACCTTTTTGCTTTCGAGGTAACCAGGAAAGGGGGTAACCAAGAATTAAATGTGCAGTCCTATGCAAGACTAAAGTGAACATATGGCAGTGATATGTTTAATTTGTTAAATCCAGGAAATTAATGTCTTTAACAAAAAATCAGACATGTAGGTCAATTTCAATACACTCCCTTTTTTCTAGGAATACTAACTAGGAAGGAGACTTAATAAAGGAGAGACATAAGGTAAATAAAACTTGTCCTAAACTTAAGATTTAGCTTACAAAGAATACAAAGGTACTATATAGTTTCATAAAGGATTTAAACTCATCTACAGTATACTTGCCTTTTTTTATACCAAAGGTATCAATCACTTACAGTAGCTTAAACCTATGAAACATATCACTGCCACCAGTTTGCTTTGGTCCTTCATAGAACTGCACCTTCAACCAAGAAATAACCAAAACATGTTCTTATAATTAGGTTACTCAGGGATGCAGGTGTTTGTAGTTATAAACTGGTACTTTCCAAAGGTTGCCTTTGGTTATTTTAGCATTGATGACAGTGACTGAGAACCATTATAGAATACAATTGCATTGACAGCTTGTTCCTGTCTAGACCACCTAAGTTGTGAAATAAGGTATGGACATTATTAGCGTAATCATTAGCTCTCAGATACAAAGAGCACCTTGTTTAAAGGATACTTATGAGTGCTTTACTGGTTTTACAGTCTGTGATCTGCTTTACAATAATCGTGCAGCTCTTTAATCGACAAGGGGTAGTGTTTTAATTTTGTAACAAAATCTTTTTTTGTATGAGAAAGATACTGTCTCAACCACCTTCCACCTTCGCTCACTCAAAAAAAGTCTTGTGCACATTTTTGAAGAATAGCAGTGGACTGTAACCAGAGGTTAGTTTTCTTAATTATTAAAATAATGAAAATTAAGGAATGGAATCTCAAGAGGAAGAAAAAGGAGCTGTGCATAGAGGGCCACACACAGAGCCATGTAAACCGAGAACATTCATTTGCAGTGAGTGCAGTGGAGTTGCAAGAAAACAGTAGCTTGAAGTGTTTGCAGGCATGCACATTAACAACCCACCACACAATACACTACAAAACCAAGGATTGCACATCTGACAGATGGGTCTTTCATCATTTTCTTGAGGCTTTTATTTGCATTGTGTTTTGTGTTGACAGCACGAAAACGACTTGCTAAATATAATTGGTAGTGCATTAGGAATAGTAGTAGCATTGTGTTTGAATACAAAAAAGTATAATTGTATACAAATTAAATGTTCTTAATACTACATTTTTCAAATGAAACTGGACACTTTTTTTTTTTAAAAACTGGCCTTTTCTCCATAAAATTGTAATATGTAAAAATGTATACTGTATGATACAGTATGTTTGTTTAATGCTTGGTGGTAATCTGACTACAGGCGTTCTGAGGTTATATGACAAAATGCGTTTTCTTTAGATAATGAATCGTCGTATCACTGTACGGTATGCTGTGATTTTGTGCCATCACTTCCCTGATTTTGGTTTTAATTAGGGTTTAAAAGGGTCGTGGTTGATTCTTCCCATTGCTAGCAATCATATACTTGACAGCTACTGTATAACAATATGAGAGATGCGTTTGTTTACAGAATCACCAACATTAGTGAGAGGCCTGCCCAGTTAAGTAGTCCAGCTGTCCTCGGGAACATTTACAGTATGTCCTGGATCTGGAAAAGTAGGCGTAAGATGTCAGAACCAAATGTAATGTGTTATGTATGTTTATCTACTGTACATATTTATTTTATTTCTTTATAAAATGTAATACAAGAATAGGAAGTAATACATTGAGAGTTACCTCTCGTTTTCAAGTATGTCCTGGACATATGTACTGTGTGTATGTATATCTTTATTTGTATAGCGCCATTCATACACATAGTGCTTTACCGCAGTATTAGATGCAATAAAATAACATGGGATGTAGTACATACTGTACTTGGAATAAGTGCTTCAAGCAGAAAAGTAAACGTTAGAAAAAGGAGTAGCTGTCCGGAAGAGCTTACAATCAATTTGTAAGGAGAGCTTACAGAGACCATAGGATGGTAAGTGTATATGCAGGGGGTTATGTGAAGTGCATATGCATAGGTAAGTACTTTGGAGCTACTGAAATGCTTCATTAAAGACGTGAGTTTTAAGATAGGGCTTGAAGGTGGAGAGAGAAGGAAGTTGGCAGATATCAAGGGGAAGGGTATTCCAGCGGTGTGGGACAGTAAGTGAGAGAGGTTTCAGAGGTGCGAGGGTTTTAAACACAGAAGGGGTAGACAGAAGACAACCTTGAGAAGTTTGCAAAAGGCAAGCTGTAGTATATCGAGAGATTAGGGGGATATAGGGAGGGTCAGAAGAGTATATAGCCTTGAAAGAGAGATGGAAAAGGTAGTAAATAATCTGGATTTGAATGGGAAGCCAGGGGAGGGATTTCAGCAGGAGAGGAGCAGATACAGATTCAGGAGAGATTGAGGTGATTCTAGTAGCAACATTAGGATAGATTGTAGGAGAGAACAGTGAGACCAGCGAGATGCAGAAAGGCCAGACAGTAGAATGTTACAATAGTCAAGATGGGAGAGAATTTGGGAATGGGTTAGAGTTTTACCGATAGAGCAACAGAAGAAAATGTGTATCTTAGAGATGTTACTGGCATCTGGGGCACTACCACAGAGAGATTAACAGAGGAAAAGGTATTAGCAAAATAAACACTGAAAGAACAGTCGTATCAAAAGTAGCAGAGATGTAATGACATTGGTCATTGGTCATTGGCAGCATGAAGGTCATTACGTAACTACCTTGGTTGGGTCTCTTTTAGTGGAGTGAGCATTTGAAAAAAAACAGATAGTTGAGGGTCCAGGAGAGCATAGGAGTTAAGAAAATGGAGTAAGAGAGAGAATAAAAGGTGTTCAAGGAGTTTAGATGCAAAAGACAGGAGAAAGACAGGATAATAGTTAGAAAGGCAGATAGGGTCAACTGAGGTATTTTTGAGAATAGCTTTAGGAGGAAGTAGGTGGGAATAACATCAGATCAGAGGGACAAGTTGAAAATATTGATGAGTGTATGGTTAAAGTGGAAGCAAGAGATGTGTAAATGGTGTGGAATGGGGTCAAGATGGCAAATTGTACTAGGTTAGGATGAGACCCATAGAGACACTGTCTCCTCTGTGACTGAAGAAAGAGTCAAAGGAAGGAGGAGGAGAGTTTGTAAGAGGAGGTGTAGAATTAGAGGATACAGAGGGGATGACAGAAAATGGAATCCACCATAGCATTGACATAGTCAGAAATTCTTGGTATAGTAGAGGAAGAAAGTGAGCTTACTGAGAAGAGAGTCAAAGGCAGACAAGAGGGAGTGTGGGTTCAAAATTGTGTTAGACTTGTGTTGATTAGTGAGGAAAAGTAGCTTAGTTTGGCCTTTGGAGATAGCAGAAATAAAACGGGAAAGGAGCAATCTGTAATTAAGAAAGTCAGCAAGAGTACAGTATGGGATTTCCTCAGAGGCATTCGGATGAGTGATTGTGTATGATAGTTTTGCCTGACTGGTGTTAGTGTGGCGATAGTGTTGGAGTTGAAGGGAACATGAAAATCAAAAGAGGAGGATAGATCATAGTTTCTGTTTTTGACAAGAACGTCAGGGTCAGTAGAGGAGTAGAGGGAAGAAAAGGAGGAGCGCAGGGTAGGGATCTAAAGCAGGTATTTCAATGGAACGCAGAAATGAGTAGTACAGTAGATGGAGGTGGGGAAGGGCAAATGAGGTGAGGTGATGGTCAGAGAGAGGAAAGGGGGAAATATACATTAAGGTGAATGTCTTTGTTTTAAAAAATGTCCTGACTCCTGGGTCCTACTACATAGACATATAATCAGACAGGACTAAAGTAGAATACAGCAATGGTCTTGAATATTCTGTATAAATGCAATAACAGAGCCATGAAAAGAAAGGTGGGTAGCTGTGTTTGTTTTTCTTCTATGTGGTGAAATAACAAAGGTGGGAGAAGGAGTAGGTAGCATGATAACTTTTTTTGAACCACCAATAGAGAGCCAGGTAAACTATTTAGAAGCAATGGGCTCAGTATGAGAATAAGAAGCAGCCTGCCCATCTTTAGATGCCGTTTTGTGGTCTGGCACTCCAGGGGCCCTATGACGTAGTAGGCACATCATAATAATCCTGCTCGTAGTGCTTGGGGAGATAACATTCTGCGCTCCTATGAAGCACAGAATGTGCTCTATCATTAAGTGGAACAGAAGGAGGAGGACATCAGTGATGGAGCGATCACGCTTTGTTAAAGCGGTCAACTGATTGCAAGAGCCGGAGGGGGCGTGAAACTCTGGTGCCGCGACTCCTCCGGCACTCAAAGAGTTAAACCTGTGAATAGTAAACAGATGGCTGTTGGGTGATTTTGTGCATTAGATTGAGCAAAGTTTTTAAAAATCAGACAACTGTAGGTGTTTACAGAGGAAAAACGAGCGCAAATATCCTTTAGAAGTGATAAACGTGAACACAAATAGTGTAATAAATAAATTGATACAATTCCTGTATATATGCTCCTGAGAAGGACTCAATCCAAGTCCATTGCATTTTGCTTGTGAGTGTATTACCTTTTCTGTTTTTAATCCATAAAGCAATCTGTACCTTCAGTGTGTTTTCTATTTTTTCTATGTGGGACCCCCCTCCCCTTTGTCCCCCTTTTCTCTTCATCTGGCCCTGTCGGACATATCAATGAGGGTGTCTGGATGTTCATAGGAATTGGTCACTCTGGATAACTGCACTGCTTGAAACCACTCACGGACCATGTGAGTGAGTTATATATTCATTACTTCACTTATTTAAGTTCACCTTATTGTATTGCACTATTTATTTTTTTATTTCCACATATACCTGAATCTATTTGCGCTCCTGAACCCCTTTTTCCACTGTGCGTGTTTGTACATTATGTTTAAAAGTATAACATTTTTCATGTGTTTTTGTTTTTAATTAACTGCAGTATAAGGTCTGAAAGACAGACTAAATAGCCCATAAATTCTCTATGGCTCAGTGTCACTTTATTACTCTTTAGAAATTAGATGTCCAAGAAAACAATTCAATTATCATTTTAATTCAGGTCAAGTCAAGATCAGCATACAAATTGAAAATAGAATATGTTTATTAAGAAATATTTTGATTATCCACATTGTCCAGGCACAAATATTCTATTCAGCCCCAGTCTCTGTCCTTCACAATGAGTGCAGAGCTTTTGTTTCACCTTTAGGAAAGTGCATTTGATGATTGTAGCTTATTGTGAAAAGGTCGTATGTTTGAAAGAGATATAGATCAGATTAAAGAATTATCTACTGCTGTACTACTTGGCAGGAAAAGTTTACTCTCGGATTACTGCATTATAAACTTGCCCTATGCTATGAGGTCATTTATTTTACGAGGAGGAAAAGTACAGGAATATTATTTTCCCTATGGGTTAAGTTCATTTTTGTTGACGAAGAGCCAGATAAATTCCAGCTGTCAAATGTTTTCAAATGTTACCTTAGGATGCTATCCAGTTTTACTCTTGAATTTCCATGGAAGGCTTTTACCACTTTTGTTAGTCAATTGATTTTTTGTTAATTATTTAAAAGTCTTATGGAATGAAATGAAGATTCAGGTTTTAGGGCCTTATTCCTAAAAGTGCTATAGCCTCGATCCGCCAATATGGCCACAGTAGGTCAACATTGCAACTTTATAGAATATCCTTAGTTCCAGAAACACAACGATACCTAAAACAGTAATGGGTGTAATTTTCCCTGAGGTTAACACGTATTCTTAAAACGAATTGTATGCACAAGCAATGGCCATTGTATATCTGATTAGCATTGACTTAACGTCACTTTATTTTAGTGTAATGTTGCGTAAGCTTCCAATATTGTAATGTGAAGTATGTCTTAGCCTTACTCAGAGAGAGACATACCTGAGATACCTTGGGAATTATGCTAATTTAAATCATTTGAATATACTTTGCATATTCAAATTAGGTTGTATCCCATGTATCTCAGGTCTTTTGTGAGGTGTATACATCAAGGGGTACTTTACTAAAATAGACTTTCTCTCTCAAGTTTAGCTATGACCTAACTAACATTGACTAACATTAAGTTCCTGCGTTATCCTTAACCGACTTTAGTGTACAGTATACGCGAAGTTATGATAATGAGATGCCAAAGACATGCCAATAAGCATTATCACTCAAATGTAAAAATGTATGCTACGCTATTTAAATGAGTAACACTGGGTTAGCATTACATTATTCACTTCAGTGGATAAGTGTTATTACAGTATTAACATGACGTTTATTTAGGAAACGTTAAATAGCCTAGTGGAGCTTAATGTACAGTATCTAAGCCTAAGAGTGCAAACGTATTACTGCTTTAGAGAAGAGCAGTAAATGATTGAAGGCATTTATTGTAATGCCTTTTGCAAACTATAGGATATTGAAGGGACATTTAGAAATATTTGCCACTTCCACTTGATTTAGTATCATAGAAACATAGAATTTGACTGCAGATAAGAACCACTTGGCCCACGTATTATCATTAGCAGCTATTGGTGCTGTAGAGCAGCGGTGCACAAACTGGGGGTGCAAGATTATTTAGGGGGGGCGCAGGCAGCGTGCGGGGAAACATGGGGGCGGGTAGAGCTGTGCAAATATGTCTAAATGTCTAAATACTGATTTCAACAGCTCGCGCTTGCAAAATTAGGCTGCGTCCACGCTGCCGCTGAGAGTGGTCACATCACTAACTCTCCAAGCATGAGCACAGGGTGTCCTGCATAAGGGCTGGAGCACACACAGCGCTACAGCGTTCGTCACCGACCCCTGGCAGCCAATGGTAGTGCTCATTGTTGAAACTACCATTGGCTGCGAAATTAGGTGTCGTCGCCGCTGCTGTAGCTTGAGTCTTTCAAAAGTGTGATTCCAGGCTGCAGCAACGCAACGTCAGTTTTAGCAGCCAATCAATGTGCAGACGTTTTCATTGATTGGCTGCTGAAATTGCTGGGGGACGGGGTTTATTATTTTATTTATTATTTATTCTCATATTTATGTTCCCTTGGTTGATCTATATTGACCTGGAAAAACAATGTTTTATTTCGTCTGAGAATAAGGGATTGAGTTTTGTGAGATGCTGCTCTATACAATTCGAGCCTGTGACTGAAAGCAAAAGTATTAACTTTACAGTTCTCCCCCGCCCGCTCGTGGATCATTCCGTCTGCTGGGGATGTTCACACATCACCCAGCAGACGGAGGTGCGCGTACGCGGCCACGCAGCGCACCATGTGTGCTCTTGCCCTAATTTTGCAAGCACGAGGGGGGAGGGCGTGGATCGGGGCTATTTTTGTGTGTGTTTGTGTGGCTGTGTGTGTGTATGCATTGATTGCTGCTCAGCGCGCTTCAAATTCAAATTTGTTTGTCTCCCCAAGTGCCAAGCTTTGAAGAGCGTATGCCCCCCAGTTTGCGCACTGCTACATTTAATCACCACACACACAATCACAACACAGATACAGCACACATACTCAATCACAATACACAATCAATCACAACCAACACAGACACAACACACACAGACATACTCACAACACACATACTCACAACACACACAGACACAACACACACTCAATTACAACACACACAATCACAACCAACACAGACACAACACACAATCGCAACACACATACACACAATCACAACCAATACAGACACAACACACACTATCGCAACCAACACAGACACAACAAACACTCAATCACAACACAGACACAACACACAATCATAAGTCACACACTTTCACCTGGGGGAAGAAGTACTACTGTAAGCATGCTCCTGTCTCCCAGCAGGTAACACAGGAGGAGGAGGGCTTGTCTGTGTGCAGTGAAGGAAAGCCCCGCCCCCGCAGCAGGCAGACAGCACAGAGAAGCAGCAGCACAGAGCTGCTTCTTGGCCTCCCGTCCACAGCTCTGTCCGCCCCCAGGTTTTCCCGCATGCTGCCTGCGCCCACCCCCCCAAAATAATCTTGCGCCCCCTCCCCTAAAATAATCTTGCGTCCCCCAACGGGGCGCGCCCCCCAGTTTGCGCACCGCTGCATTATACTACGTTGTTTGAGGTGGCCATAAATTGGCAAATCAATAGACACAAGGAAAAGTGGAAGTGGAAGAATCTCATTATTTTGATAATTGGATTTAAATAAGATTTCTGCAAACTGCAATTTGCGTAATTAGTCTTTCAAGTCAAGAACCTAATTTAACAGAAGAGTACATAGCAATCCATTTTAAGTAAAAGGAAATTGCAAGAACTTATATTTAAAAAATCTCTTTCCATTACTACTCATTAGCAATCGGTGCGCCTGCAGTGCGATGTGTTACAGACAACACTCCAGCCAGGGCCGCCGACAGATTTCCTGGGACCCAGGACTAGAGTTTTGACCAGAGCCTCTCCACGTGACGGCGGCCTTGTGAGCCTCCCCTTTCACATACTCGCGAGCCACCTCCTCTATTCTCCTCCCTCTCCCCGTGTATTTCTTTCACTGTCCCCAATCTCTCACCTCCTTCTTCCACCACCTCTCCCCGCTATCACTTAATAACCCCTCCTCATTCAATCCCGCTCCCTCAATCCCTCCCCCCCACCTCCTCACACTCATTCACCTTTCTCTCCACTGGCTACACACACCCACACACACTTACCCCTGATACCTATACAATTCCACTCCCACAATAACCACACAAGCCCCCCCACAATAATAACCCACCGCTCCCACACAAAGAAACTGCAAGACACACAAAATGCAAAACACACACAAAATGCAACACACAAAGACACAGCAACACATACACACAAACACACAATGCAACACACACAAATGTAATACACAGACACAAAATATGACACACACACACACACAAATGCAATACACAGACACAAAATGCTACATACACAAGATGCAACACACACACAAAATGCCAACCACACATAAAAAGCCACACACAATATTCAGCACATACACACAATGCAACACACACACTTACCTTGCTGGTGGTCTGAGACTGCTGGGCCCCGGCTCTACCCAGCTCCCGTGGGCCTTTCTCACACTGCGGGCCTCTCTCCCACACCAGGCCTCTCTCCCGCTATGTCTGCCTCTCTCTCCCACGCCAGACCTCTCTCGCACCGGTGCGCGCCGAAAGATGGGCTAGGATAGAAGTCAGGGCCAGCTTCCAAAGCGCACCAGCGAAAGAGAGGGGAGAGAAAGGCTTGGCGCGGGAGAGAGAGGCAGGCTCGCAGGAGCTGGGTAGAGCCGGCAGCCGGATGCAGAAGATGGTCCTGACGTCTGGCCGGGCCCAACTTCAAGCACCAGCCGCCCCCCCGCCCCCTGCAGCCGCCAGGACAAATGACGTCGTTGTCATCCCCCTGTCGCGGCCCTGACTCCAGCATTGGAGAAATTTAAAGGTAAATCGAGTCAAAGTTCACTTTGCTCGAAAATTCGCAGAGTTTTGTAATTTTTGCCTATTTACAGGACATACTTGAAAAGTTTTTTTTCCTTGTTAAATATTTTATAAATAATATTTTTCCAGAATTGTGTAAACATGGCACTATAACAAAGGCCAGGTGACCTTGCACATTGACTTTCAATGCTTTGCTAATTTTCTAGGTGAAGCTTGCGATGAATGCGAAAATATTTGACTAAAAAGAAGACGCATTATAGCTAAAGCTTTCCCAACATCTTTTCCGTGTAATTATATATTTGTGTGCACTCTAATGCATGGGTGCGCAAACTTTTCCCTCTGCCTGCTCTCCCCCCCTGCTCGCATCCCCCCCCCCTTGTCTCCCGCATCAAATGACGCTGCAGTGTCATGTGACATTGCATTGCCATGGCAACGTGTCGCCCGAAGCCATCGGGGACAAGGTAAGGGAACTTACAGAGGCCTCGCACAGTCCCCCGGCATTTAATTTAAATGCTTTGGGGAAGAGCGCAGGACTTCGGTAAGTGTTGCGCCCCCCCAGAAAATCTCGCACGCCTCAGTTTTTTGCACCCCTGCTCTAATGAACACAGACATTGTATTACAACTGAGTAGGAGTCAACGATTAGCTTTCATTTTCACAAGTTTTGCCAAAGAATAGCCTGTCTGGTCCCTGCCTTTTACAAAATGTCTGTATTTAGAAACACAGAGCATACAGTATTGAATTCTTATGATGAACTTGCTTGGATCAAACTTGAAGCTTTGACTTTTCACTAGCCCAACAATATGAGCAATTTATTTTAATACTGTGATTTATAGAATATTCATTCTACTACTAGCCATTGTTTAGTGATGTGATGGTGCTCAGAAGTGCTAGGTCCCTGTATATGTAGTGGAAGGGAGCATAAACTGGGTAATAATAATTGAATGGTAACAGTACTAAACCTTTAAGGGAGCACTAAGGTTACCCTGAAGGTTGGGGTAGGTTGCACAAGGACACCCTCCCCTTCCTCATTGGGTTGGCCCTAGGTAATGTACTCACAATACTGTACTCAGGTCTCCCAGAGCCTCCCTTCCAGAGCGTGCAGCTGTAGCAGGATGAAGAGTCCAAAAGCAAACGTGTGCAGCGCACAGCAATGAGTATACCACTATAACAAATATATATATATTCACTTCTCCTTTAGCCAGAACGGGGGAATTCAGTACTTATTTGTTTAGCTGCTTGTCTGTGCATGCACCAGATGGCGGGACTGGGGAGTCTCTTTGGCCACTGCCAGGGGTGTGTCTCTACATCGGGTGAGCTCCCAAGAGGGGCGTGTCTCCCCGAGATTGAGAGATAGCTGGTATGGGCAGGGAGTCCTTCAGTGCTTAGCCGCAAGACGCATGCGCGACGAGCGCGATTCTCATTGGTTAGTGACGTTTTGTGACGTCACTGTTTGGCGCGAAAAACGGCAGTCAGCTGTATTTAATTTGTTTGTTACACCGTGTATGGCACTTCTTGATAAAGTGCACTAGCACGAAACGCGTAGAAGGGTTGCTGCCCTCTATTTTATGGCTTGTCAATTAAGGATTCGTTTGCCAGACCTGCTCTTTCTACTCATTGCTGTGCGCTGCACACTTTTACTACTAGCCATTGGATTGGAGGATTATTTTTAGAACATTTCTCAATTTAAAGTATTTTGTCCATTTGTTAAATGTGTTTGACAAAAATGCAAAGCTCATGAAATATATAATTCTGGAGAGTTCCTCAAATTTGATGTTACTTTCATAAATCCACTTTAGGCTGCGACCTTGCTGGCGCTGATCGCGCTCATGCGTGACAGCGGTGACGTCACCAACTCTCCAAGTATGAGCGCCGGGTGTCCGTGCTATTTCGCAAGTGCACACGGATTGGGCGTTGCAGGCAAGCTAAGCGCGGTTCAAAGTCAGATTTTTTTGTTTACGCAAGCGCCAAGCGTGGGTGAGCGTCCGTGCCAGCGCACGAGTGCGCGCACTCCGCGTGAGCAGGGATATAAAAATTGAAATAGCCAGAAGAAACCTCGCCAAGCACCGCACAGTCAGCGCGCTCAGCGGCACAGGGGACTCGCCCTTATATAGAAAGCTATTAATACAGCAGTCTTACATTTAAGGATATTTAAAGGTATACATTATAAATTAAACATATTAGCTATATATGCTGGAATATTTCAGTGTGTTTATGTATTGTTTTGGGAGGAACTGGGGTCCTCTCGCTGTTCCTTATTGCACCCTGCAAACGATATCATATTTACCTTGCTTCAAGTGTGCTGTCTACCATTTTTGTTTTATATATTAGCTATAGTATACAGACCATATATTTGATCACTCCTCCCATTCTCTTGTGGCACAAGAGGACCGGACCAATGTACTCCCTAGTCAGCAAATATTTTCCATCAGATTTCCGTCAGACAATATCACGTTAACACATAAATGGGTGCTAAATGCGGCTCTATTTGTTAATGTATGATGAATCCTAACAGAAGAAGAAGTCTAAAACTCTAAGGGGCCTATTCACAAAACCTCGATAAAATCAGTGCATTAATGAGCGACTTTGCATTGTTTTACTGCACTATAAAATGTGTGCCAAAACGGTATTCACTAAGAAAAAACAAAAACATTTTTAGATGTGCATTCAAAAATTGCAAGATCGCACGACTTGTTTTTTTTTTTTTTTCTAAGTGTTATTGCATTGAAACTGCTTGTTTAAACTACAGCCTGGAAGAGCTGCACGGTGACGCTGCAGCTCCATGCACGGCTCCTACAGGCGCTCATGCAGTTTAAATATTCATTTTAATAATAGTGTACTGAAGCAGAGTGTCTCGTGACCTGAACCGCATTGATTTTAGTCGCTATTGCAATGAAAGGGTTAAGGCACAGTAGCTGGTTTATTAGGGGCAGAGGGGGTGAGTGAAGGATGTACTTGGCCCAGGGTGGGTGGTTAGGCCTACAAGGAAGGTTGCGGAAGGAGTTAACCCTTAATTACCATAGCAGGGTTAGCCCCTCGCACTACCAACCCGGTAGGCCTACCACCGACTCTGGGCTAAGTACCCCCTTCACTCACCCCCTCTATCCCCAATAAACATTAAAATACCAACTACTGTACCTACCAATAAACAACCGACCAACCCCTTGTATCTCCCCCCCTCCCCCCTCCCAACACATACAGTACAGTAATGGACAAAATTACTATTATCCAGTGCATTTGCCCATTAAAAATAAAAACCAGCCAGCATAAAGTAAATTCAAATTGCACTTATATGGATGTATATGGGCTTATGAACAGCGAGCTCAGTCTGTAAGGGCCTGGCTGAATAATTCCAGTGTCCAGAGTTCCCCTGGAGGGGGGAATACCTTAGATAAGAAAAACAAAAAAAAACAGACAAGCACAGCTTGTATAAAAACATTTTATTACAATGATAAAAAAAATTAATAACACTCACTCAGATGTAAGAATACACCAGCGGGCGTGTGGTGGCATGGGCGCAAGGATCGTGGAGCGTAGAAATCCCTCAGCTGGTCCCAACTGGGGTCTGCACGGCGGCTCCTCTGATGTCAGCGTCCTGCACTGAATCCTGGAAGTGACGTCACGCACTCTTTGCAACCGTCTTCTCGTCTTGTATCAAGGATTCAGATACTGAGGCTCTCTAGACCTGCTCCTTCTCTTTGGATCTGGCATCCGCCAAGCACAGAGACTGGCCAAACAAAGTCGGGCTCTGTGCTAACACCAGGGTACCTCTCTCATAGCCTTACGCGCTTCGTCTGGGGAACTATAACCGCTATAGAAATTAAAAGGTTAACCCCCCTCCTCTGCTACCCACCCGGGTGGCCTGACCACCCTCCCCGTGGCAACTGCTCCCACCCCCAAACCTCCCCCACTACCCATTGATTAGGATTGTTATTTTTTGTGCACACAGTCCCTGTCGGCCAGTGCAGGATTCTCTTGCTGTCCATTGGACCAAAGCACTACAGTTTCTTGGCTGACTAAGTCATTGACTCACTATACTCTCTATAACAGGCCAGGATGTAGAGCTACATCTGTTACATCACAATGTATACATAGTATATTGCATTACAGGTAAACAATGAAAAACTGGAGAGAAAAACATTAAGGAGCCTATACTTAAAACTCCATTGTATATTGGCATCAAATGTAAGATAGACACTAACCAAGTGTGATCATATGTATGTAAGCACCGTATATGCTTTACACCAGTTGTGCAAAAATAGTCACTTAAATGGGTAAAGCTCTTGAGAGTTTAATTGGTGAATTAACAATAATGAAGATACATTGAGGTGTTGTAACAAGGTTCCTACACTTTTGGATAAGGTTATTGAAGGAAGGTGTATGAATCCCAAGTTGAATTTGGCTATGGTTCCTTGGAGCTGAAACCACAGCTGAGGGCTGATTTTGTTTGGGTGGAGGTCAGAAGAGCAAGGAAAAGCATATACAGTGGCAAGAAAAAGTTTTTGATCTTCTTAGGATTTTCACATATTTCAAACCTAAAATGTTATTAGATTTAAATGTAAGTCCTTATAATAGATAAAGATAACATGATCAAACAAATGACACAAAAACATGATACTTTTTCAACATTTATTTATCCACAAATGATTTCACATTCAATATCCAAGTGTGGAAAAGTATATGAACCTTTAGATCCAGTACCTGGTGGCACCCCTTTGAGCAGCAATGACTTCAACTAAGCATTTCCTGTAACCACATCGATTTTGAGGAATTTTGGCCTATTCCTCCTTACAGAACTGCTTCAACTCAGTGACATTTCAGGCCTTCATTGCATGGACAGCTCACTTCAGATCCTGTCGCAACATTTCAATGGGGTTTAGGTCCAGACTTTGACTTGGCCATTCTAAAACATGGAATTTCTTCTTCTGCAGCGATTCTTTTGTAGATTTGCTTGTATGTTTAGGATCATTGTCTTGTTGCATGACCCACTTTTGCTTCAGCTTCAGCTCACAGACACATGGCCTGACATTCTCGCAGCTCCAAACCATTACGCTCCCACCACCACGCATGACAGTTGATGAGGTTCTTCTGTTTAAATGCAGTGTTTGGTTTTCGCCAAACATAACGTTTCTCATTGAGGCCAAAAAGTTCTACCTTTGACTCGTCTGTCCAGAGAACATTCTTCCAGAAGTCTTGGGGGTCAACTATGTGCTCTTTGCCGCACTTCAGATGGGCAGCAATTATCTTTTTAGAGAGCAGTGGTTTCCTCCTGACTATCCTTCCATGAACACCATTCTTGTTCAGTCTTATTCTGGTAGTTGCATTATGAACACTCACATTAGCCAAGGCGAGAGTGGCCTGCAGATCCTTGAATGTTACTCTAGGTTTCTTTCTCACTTCCTGGATGATTTGCCGGTTGGAGAGATTTTGGTAGGACATCCACTCCTGGGTAGAGTGACTGTGGTCTTGGATAAAGTTCATTTGTTGACTATCTGACAGTGGATTGGTGGAGCCCCAAATCCTTAGAAATGGCTGAGTAACCCTTTCTAGACTGGTGACCATCAATAACTGCTTTTCTGAGGTCCTCAGAGATTTCTTTTGATCGTGGCATAATGTATTTCCACACACCTGTATGGTGAAGACCAAACTCACAAAGTTTCGGATATTTATATAGGGTGGGGCCTCTCAAACTCACACCTGAATAGCTACCTAATTATTTAAACCACTGAATGTTATTATCCCCTTTAATTTAGCTGATAAAACTAGGGTTTCACTAACTTTTTCACATACCCTCACTCTTAATTACTCATTGTTTGTCTAATTCACACATCATTTTATTTCAAAATACATGGAATTGGTTAATTTAAACCCCATTGGATATTTAAGAAAAGACTGGTTTTGGTTTAAGAAATGTATTATGGAAAAACTATAGAATTTCCATAATTGTCATTCGGGTTCACAAACCTTTTCTCGCCACTGTACTGTAGATTAAAAGCGGGGAATTGTGTTTTGGAAAAAGGCAAATGCACGAAAAGGGTCTTTTGTTTTCTGGTGTGTTTGTTCAAGGAGGTGGGCGAGCCACTTTATTGGTACTTAGGAAAGGGAATGAATGTAAAAACAAAAGTGAAGGATCCTGTGAGAGATATATTATTTTGTTTGTGCAGTAGTTTCTATTTTTATTTATCAGGAGCAAAATGTGCGTAAAATCTTCGAGTACTCCTGTACTGCAACCAATTTCTGCAATATAAATAAACTACTCACCACCAGAAACCTGCTTTTGGCTTATTTATTTATTTATTTTTTAACGTAAGTTTGTATTAGTTTTTTTCCAACAGTTGTGGAGGGGGGAGGGGGAGTAAGGGTACAGAAATAAAGAGGAGGGGTAATGGGGAGAAGGGGTGGGGGTATTGAATGGTGCAAAACTCCTGACAATCATACTTCGCATATATAGAAATACATTATACATGTCCACTGGAAAAAATACTCTTTATTACTACTATTGGGGGACGGGGGGATGCTTACCTATCGGGTAACCTGGATAGCGCAGGGATTCTCATTGGAGGATATTGGACTGATCTATGGGTGGGTGGTCCTGCATGTTAAGAGTTTCATAGATCAGCCACGGTTGCCATACCTTTTGAAACTTTGAACAGGAGTCTCTTAGAATCCCAGTAAGTCTCTCCATTTTGAGACAGTACCAAATTCTTGTTCTTATCTGATTAAGAACCGGCAGGCTTACTTATTTAATAAATAAAGAAACTTTTAGGACACTAAGCCAACCTGTCACAGGCGTACGATTTTGTTTTCAAATATGCCTTTGGTTACAAAGCAGAGACAAATAGCAATATGGTGATCTGAGAGGCTAAACAAGTAGCTAAGTGATATCACTGCCTTTTAAGTGAACATACTGGAGCTAGTCGCCTAGGTAGGAGACCCTTCCACTTCGTTTAATACAATACATGTTGAAGGCCCTAAATCGTTTTAGCTTTTGACTTGTAGTTTTTTTTCACTTACAGAGCTTATCATCAGCTGCAGTGAAGTGCCCCAGTCGGCCCAGCTACCCAGCCCTGTGTCACACGACAAAACAACAAAAATAGGGTCACAAAAATAGCATAAAATCATTTAGAAAAAAGTTATAAAAACACACACACATACATATATATATAGCAAATGGAAATATTACTGTATGCTCATTTGCATGTCTTAGGCAGGTCTGCAACCCTGCCTTTCACCATTATCACACAGCACTTCCACTGCAGCAAGGGATTCTGGGAAATGACAGCTGTCTGTGGGTGGGTTTACTGGCTATGCATCTTAACCCTGGCTGTGCTTAAAGCTGTGATCATGCAGCAAGCTTAAGCCTATAGGGAACCATGTTTAAAATGGGTTTGAAGCAAAAAGTGGCACTGTGTGCTCATTTGCATGTCATTTCCCAGAATCCCTTGCTGCAGTGGAAGTGCTGTGTGCTGGGTGATAATGGTGAAAGGCAGGGTTGCAGACCTGCCTAAGACATGCAAATGAGCATACAGCTATATTTCCATTTGCTATATGCTTTGCTGTGGAGGGTTTTTGTCACTTTTTTACTCACCATAACGTGTGTGTGTGTGTGTGTGTGTAAACAAAAATTGTCCAGCACTCACTGTCTATAGAAATCAAAATACATAAACGGGATATTGCCAAATAAAGTGTGATTTAATATATAACACAAACACCCAATAACAGAACCGCATACCCTACATCAAATAAGATATAAAGCAATAAACAAAATGTAATAGGCAAATAGGAGGAGTGAGGGAGGGGGGTGGGGGTGGTAATGGGGTAAGTGAACAAAATACAGTAAAAGAACAAGACAACACAGGTTGTTTCTGTAGGTCTTGGGGACAGGGAAGTACCCCTCTGTTCCATTGGAGCGAGGGGGAACGGGCATGACGAAGGGGTGTTCCCCGAAACGTTGCCCCCTGCTGCTTCCCCACCTTTGTACCCACCTGTGTGTTGTCTTGTCCCTTTACTGTATTTTGTTCACTTACCCCATTACCACCCCCCTCCCCCCTCCCTCACTCCTCCTATTTGCCTATTACATTTTGTTTATTGCTTTATATCTTATTTGATGTAGGGTATGCGGTTCTGTTATTGGGTGTTTGTGTTATATATTAAATCACACTTTATTTGGCAATATCCCGTTCATGTATTTTGATTTCTATAGACAGTGAGTGCTGGACAATTTTGGTTTACATGTATTATTGTTAGAGGAATTGGGTCCTCTTTAGTCCCAGGTACCCTGCCTTGTTTCTGATTTTTAGTGAGTGCTGTTTATCATTTTCTTGTTCTGCTGTGTGTGTGTGTGTCCCTCTTTCCCCCCCTCTCTGGGAAAGGTGCTGCTACCAGTGTGTTCTGTGGCTGCTGTATCATACCTGGTGGGAGACAGGAGATCTCCACGATGGTATGGGGAGGACATCAAGATAGGCTCACGGTGGTTCTTTAGTGGTCAGCGCCTCCAGTCCAAGAGGATCCTGAGGCTTCAGGATGCACCTCATTGACACTTCTTTTTCTTTGGTACTTAGTCATGCTTCAATTACTACGCCAGGTGTTGATATGACTGAGGTTTATTTGCACCTTATCCCCTATATCCCCTATAGGACTAGGCCTTAGTACACTCCTCTAGCAGGAGAACTAGAGCCTCTCCTTCCCTGGGGAGTGGTCAGTAAGCCGGCCTATTCACTGTCATAGACCCCCCTTACAATCACAGGCTAATCCTGAACTTTATTGAACATGCACAATGAACAATATAACATTACACACTGAACGTTACAACAGACCCCATAGGAATCATGCCCACAATGCCCACACTTTATGGGGACTTACAGTGGAACCTGGGTCAGGGAATGATAGTCCAAGGACACTTGGCTACATATGGAAGGCATTCACAAAGTTTAAAAAAAAGTATAATCGCCTGGTAATTGGAGTGAGAACTCCCACTGAGACTTGGCTGCCAGTTCACTCCTTTCTCCATCTCCACCCACTGTGTCCTTCTGGAGCTTGTGATTTGCTACTGAGACCTCAAGTTTAGGGATAGATGTTTCCGCTGTGTGGACGACCCTTGTGGCGATGTCTGCCACGCCTCCCCATTGCGCGCGACATCGCAATTGCAAAGTGCATGTTTTGTGCAAGCAACAGACGCGCATGACATCATGCGCTCCATCGCGCGCCCATTATAATTGTAGCCTTAGAATGTCTGTTTCAATTCACTAATTATTCCACCTCTCTTTGTTTAAAAAATAATAAAATAAAACCCATATATATATATATATATATATATGTTTGAAAAGTAGTTGGCAAAGGCTTAAATCAGCCTTTGATTTTTTCTTCAGTATGCTAATGTACAAAGAAATCTAAAACACATGCTTCCACAATATCGTTTGAGTTCACGTACGCTGTGTGTGTGAGACACTGTGTAAGCTGCCTGTTTATTAATGTGGAAGCGAGGATTAAAGTATGCACACGTCTTGCCAAGGTAGTGGGTGGACAGGTTTTTGGCAGCATGTGATAAGCATAACATTCTAATTCATGATACAATGTGAGAACGACTGTTTGAGGGACTGATATTTTTAAATCCAATATGATTATGGTATCGACTGAGTACAGTATGCAACACTCTTCAGGATAAAACACAGAGCATGCACCTACAGGTACACAACACTACACAGAGCATGCACCTACAGGTACACAACACTACACAGAGCATGCACCTACAGGTACACAACACTACACAGAGCATGCACCTACAGGTACACAACACTACACAGAGCATGCACCTACAGGTACACAACACTACACAGAGCATGCACCTACAGGTACACAACACTACACAGAGCATGCACCTACAGGTACACAACACTACACAGAGCATGCACCTACAGGTACACAACACTACACAGAGCATGGACCTACAGGTACACAACACTACACAGAGCATGCACCTACAGGTACACAGCACTCTTCAGGATAGGGCACAGAGCAAGCACCTACAGGTACACAACAGCCAGCAGGAGCCCATTTACAATTGCTTCTTCAGCCTCAAACTTTCTGGCTGTATTTCAAACTCCTGAAGTGCACAATCTTTTTATTTCCTTGATTCTGCATCAGATAAAAGCAATGTATTGTGTTTTTGTTTATGTGGTAACATATTGATAGAGATACAGTATTGCTAAAAGAAACTTACCTTACGTTTGATGACAGTATCTCTTATAATGGACAATCTCTTGGATATTGTTCCAAATATGAGGGTTACCAGACCAAGCTATTTATCATTTGTATAATAACTGAGAAAAAAAGATGTATTCATCAAGTATATAATTGAAATGTTGTTCGACATTGATACTCTGTGAATAAATAGTAGCCAAAAATGTCAAGCTACAGTTGATGCTCTTCACAAGCTCACTAATATTGCTCTTCGTAACCTTTGGGGATATAATAATGTAAAGCATTTAGAACCATATTTACTAATTGGTGCTATGCCATGAGACACCTTAAGGCCTATTCATGTGAATTGCGCCAATAGGTGCCCTATGTGGCATAGCACCATTTAGCAAATATGAGCCTTAGTCAGGTAACACTTTCTCTGACACTTGTTTCCTACTAATATGCCTGGACCTCTAACTCCCAACAGTAACAAACCATGACATTAAGGAGATCTGTATCTCTAATATGCATATCTGCTGTCACACATCCCCTCCCCATCCTTCCTTCAATCGCCCCATTGTCTCGTGTCATACTATAGTTAGGATTTTGGGTAGTAGCAGGAAAATGAGCACACGAACAGGGGGCAGGGGAGGGTATGTTAATTGTAGAGCTTCTGCTTTTAAACAGTTTATACAGTTAAGCCCGAGACAAGGAAGATGCAGACTCAGTTGAATTACCCCGCCCCCAAAAAATACAGCTGTTTTTTGACTCCACTTGGCCACCGAGTCTGTAATGTGAAGCTGTGGTTGTTGTAACCTGAGAGGATTAGGTTATGGTGAGTAAAAAGTAACAAAAGCCTCCCCTGCTTTAGAAAGTACAACAAAGATAGCATATCAATACATATATATATTGTATTTTTATACTTTTTTATAATTGTGTGTTTATAGTAAGATTCTGTGGATTCATTAAGTAATTGATCTATAGACCCGCTGATTTGTATGTTTACAATTAGAGCACATACAATACACGTGTATAGCGAGTTCATGTCTTATCTGATTGGTTTCTGGAGGTATATATACATACAGTAGTGAGCATACCCAGAATCCATCCCCTGAAGAAATCAGTTCATCTGAAGAAACGCGTAGGGTTATATGTGTTGCTGTTACCTGATATCAGGGTGGTTGTGAGCGGTGTACCCATATGAAAACATTAAGGGAATCCGCTGCCCCATTGAAAACATTCCCTGTCTGGAACGGATGAAAACGTTCCCTGCCTGGAACGGAATGCAGTAGATGTGTGTTGCCGGAGGACGATCTGTGAGCTGACACCATTGGGAGTTTCTGCTCGACGGGAGTTCGTGACGGACAGTGCAGACAATCGAAGCAGAGGAGAGGAGTTATATCAACTGGATTGGGGCATGAGTATTGATCTCATACAACACCTGAATATATTCTTTGTTTGTGAGTTTTGAATTGTGATCAATGGAAATGTATTAAATATTTTTAATGATAATGCACTAGGATCGGGCGCTTTTTCTTTTCTTTTTTCTATATCTATATATATTATTTTTTTATTTTATTTTTTAAATCAGAGCTCCCCAAATCTACCCCATTCACCCCATTGTCACATACAATGGTTATTCAGATAAGGATTATGGATAGTGACATGAAAATGATCACCCAGTGCGCTTGTTACTTTTAGTTTTATTACAGTACTTGGATGTTCTAGAGCGTTTGCCTGATCGTATATGGCTAATCCATATGAATTGAGCGACAGGAAAAAGCGCAAACCCAAAGAACTCTGTATTAATGTGTTAGTGAATAAATAAATAAAAATAGTATCACCATGCAGGGGAAATGCAGCTTATCTTAAGGGATGTTTCTCAACATCTCATAGGTAGGCGTCAGCAGAACTTCAACGCGCAAGAACTCCCCGCAATCATGAAATATAGGAACAAATATATATAGTGCAAATGTGCAAAATTCAAAATGTGGTGATTGATGAAATCTTTGAGTGAATTGATAAATCTTTCACATGGTAGTAAATTAATCAGGCGTTTTCAGATTCAGTCTGGTGTAGATCTAGATGGATATAGTATCACTGAAACTCTCCAAATCATAGAAAAGAAGAAGAGGTGGACATAGTATAATACAGCTTTAGGCCGTGCGACGTCGCCAAAAACAAATGCATTGCCAACGCCGCCGCCGCGTGCGCTTATAGTAAGCGCGACGGCGACAATGCGACGGAGTGACGTCATGTCGCAGATTTTGGAAGCTGGCAATATTTGATTTTTCAAGGGCTGTCGCCTCATGTGACATCCCTTGAACCAATCAAATGCCAGTAAGCCCGCGAAGCCACCCCAAAGCGAAATATAACTTTCGCTAGCGGCGACGGTGACGTCACCCGTCCTGTCGCGGGCACTATACGCGCGGTCTTATATGTTAAAAATAGTTTGAGCAGTGAGCTCATTCAACTCACATTGTGCATGATTGGGACGCCGTTTACTTCAGACCCAGAGTGGTCAAAACTGCTGTTTATTTCTTTGGCGAATGTGAGTTGAATGAGCTCACTGCTCAACCTATTTTTAACATAACGTTGTATTATACTATGTCCACCTCTTCTAAATCCATCCACAGTAGATCTACACCTGATTGAATCTGAAAACTCCTCATTAATTTCACTACCATGTTTGTGAGCACTCAAAGATTTCATCAATCACCACATTTTGAATTTTGCACATTTGCACTATGTATACAGGCATACCCCGGTTTAAGGACACTCACTTTAAGTACACTCGCGACTAAGGACAAATCGCCCAATAGGCAAATGGTAGCTCGCGCATGCGCCTGTCAGCACGTCCTGAACAGCAATACCGGCTCCTTACCTGTACCGAAGCTGTGCGCAAGCGGGGAGACAATAGAGCCTGTTACAAATGCGTTATTTACATCAGTTATGCAGGTATATGACGATTGCAGTATAGTACATGCATCGAGAAGTGGGACAAAGGAAGTGCTTCACTTTAAGTACATTTTCACTTTACATACATGCTCCGTTCCCATTGCGTACGTTAATGTTGGGTATGCCTGTATATGTTTCTATTTTTCATGATTGCGGGGAGTTCTTGCGCTTTGAAGTTCTGTTAATGCCTAAGCCATTTGAATGCATGAAAGTGTCTAGCGTCTGACACCTGTGAATTATTTGCGCTATTGGTCATAGAAGGAGATAGGAAATGTGTCAGTTATTGCTGCGTCATAATGGGATATATCAATGTTTGTGCATTCCTGTCACTTAGATTTGCTTTGCTTGAGGTGGGTTTACCCTCTGCACCTTAGAGACCATCTTCAAAGATAATCTATTAACATTTTATCATAGGGCTGATAATTTATTGCACAAATATGGGAAGCTTGATACATTGCCCTCTAAATCAGGTTTATCAAAGAATGCTGCCTCTGAAGCGTAATGTAGTTGATGTAATAACATATTTTTCCTGACATCACAGATAAACTTTAGTTTATCAAGTGTTTTTGAATAGCATGTAGGGCAATATTTTTTATCTGGTTTTGACACATTTTCTGAAACATAGACATGATCAAACATCTGCATTTTACCCATCTGTTTGGCCTTAGTCATATCACTTTATCTTCTTTGGTTGTGAAGCAATGTAAGAATGTAGAATTGTTCAAGCTGTCATTGCTAGCCGTAATTTACTAGTGTGGTAACTGCAATCTCTACACAACATTTTTTCTGCCAGGGCAAAATCCTGGACCAGATTTATCTACCTTTATGATATTGTGTTATCTATGAGCTCTATTTTATCTTTATATTTTTCAGAGTCCCACTTTTCTTTAATTAACATGAAGAACAATGCTCGTTGTGCGGATTTAAAAAAAAAAAATACACACATATATATATTTTTATTTAATTAAAAAATTTTATAAAATGTTTTACCAGGAAATACACATTGAGAGTTACCTCTCACTTTCATGTCCTGGGCACAGACTTATAATGACAATATATTGTTACACGTTATATTTCCAGACATTTCATGGACAGTTGGAGACAATAAATGTTATGGGTGTATTTAACATGATTTACCCATGCCTCGAGTTGGACCCCTCTCCCAATCCCAATAAACACACCATACAACTTCTTGTAAGAAATTCACAGCTTTATTTATTACAACAGATAAATATCTCATATTTATCCCCATCTAGGGACCCAGACAGATTGGGAACCCACTCACATCTACAGGAGTTTGAGGAATACCCTCAGCTCAGGCTCATCTAGCCATTCAGTACCTTAGTCTGAATGCACAAAGCCCCCATCGAAAGGTCACTACCACACCTACCGAACCTAGTCAGGAATGGTACCGCCTTCCACAAATTCCACCTGGAAGGTCACCACCATTCCAGCCACAATAGCCTGGAATGGTATTCCCCAACTAAAATGACCCAAACTGTGACAAAAACAAAGCAGAATCCTGATCTTTCTGTCCAATGCTGACATCATTCATGCCTAAAAACAAGGTGGATTGGAGGGACTTCGCTCCAGTAGCTCCTAGATGAAAGAGGAAGCTACTGCACCGACACACTTTATTCGAGCAAATACCCAGTATGTACCTGGCAGATACCTGGAATGCGCCGCTCCTCACCTCTGACAAGCCCCGTTGCATTTGCCTTCCCAGCCTGGTTTCATGCCTGGCTGACAGGCGGCTGATCTGTTAAATGATAATGATTAGGATTTAATAGGCTGCAATGCTTCGCGTGTCTACCAGATGGCATAAATTCATGAATTGTAATGCAGTATATATATATATACTGTGCAGTATTGCAGCCAGCGGGAATAAAATGCTTTAATCCCTGCCTGGAAAATAACCCAATGCACTCGGGCAGAAAACAGTCACAAACCTCAATACACCCGGGTATACCCGAATTCGTGGGACTAGCCGAGCTCGAATAAAGTGTGTCGCCAGTGTAGGATCCCGCTCACTTGCTCCCTACCACTTGCCCTAAGTACACATTACTTAACCTCTCTCCCTGGCCTGACATCACAACACCTTAGGGAAGGGGCCTTTCGGCCTTAAATTATGCTGCCCCTTCCTTACAAGTCCATGGCTTTCTGTGCACACAAGATTAAAATGTGAGATAGCTGAAGTCTTGAAAGAACTTAAACTGGAGGTGGTTTTGAGAGTCTCTGGTAGATTGTTCCAGTTGTGAGGTGCACGGTGACAGTAGGAGGAGCGACTGGATTCTTTGTTGAACCGTAGGACTGTGAACAGTATTTTGGTGTCAGATCTCAGATGATAAGTGCTGCATGTTGTAGGGGTGAGGAGCTTGTTCAGGTAGCCAGGTAGCTTGCTCAGAAAGTATTTGAAGGCAGGACAGGAATAATGTACTTTGAACCGGGACTTAAGGGAGAGCCAATCTAGTTCCTGGAGCATTTTGCATTGGTGTGTGTTGTAGTTAGTGTCAGTGTAGGACATAACAGCATATTGAGTTGTAGAGGGTATAAACTTTGCGAAGCTGAGTTTGCGGTGCTATACCATATACTATGTCCCCATAGTCTATAATTGGCATTGAGATCTGCTGTGCGATGCCCTTTCTGACCAGCGGGCTTATGGAGAGGATTTGTTTCTATAAAACACACCCAGTTTGGCATAGGTTTTGGTCGTCAGAGTATCAATATGCAACCCAAATGTTAAATGGAAGTCAAACCGTATACCCAGATATTTAAAACAAGGCTAGAATAGTGTTAGAGTTGGTTCTGATTTCAAGCTCTATCATTGGTAGGTTTAGAAATGTAGCCCTAGTCTCAAATACCATAGTTACAGTTTTGTCAGTATTTAAAAACAGTTTGTTTTTGAAATCCAGTATTCAAGTCTTGAAAAATCAGATTGAAGTCCGTGTTCAAGGGCAGAGATGATAGGGCTTTGTGCATATAAGATTGTGTCATCTGCATACGTGTGCGTTGAAGTTGCCTTACAAGATGTAGGTAGAATATATATATGTATATATATGGCAAATGGAAATATTACGGTATGCTCCTTTGCATGTCTTAGACATGCAAAGGAGCATACCGTAATATTACCATTTGTTATATGCTTTAGTGCGGAGGGTTTTTGACACTTTTTTTTATACTGTATATATATACATAACATACATACATACATACATACATACATACATACATACATACAGTACACATACACTTTCATATATACTGTACGTCCAAGGGGCATTGCTTTTTTAATTTACTTCTAAATAAACTATTCACGTTCATAAGATCGACTATGCCTGTACATTTTAAGTTTAATAAACTTCTGTTTATTGAACTCCAAGCTCTCATGAAACATGGTCACCACATAAAATAATACTTTCCTTTTCTGTGGTGTGTTTGCAAATCAGCTAGGAAGTATTTGGTAACTTGTGCATCTGTCTGAGCTCATTTCTGTTCTGTTTTCTTTTTGCCTCTAGGGTCCAAGCTAATATCAGTCCAGTTATTCATGACTGCTGTAAAACTAACAGCTAATTATCAATCTACTATCAATGCACATATAGAAACACAGACATTAGCATGTATTCGTAAAATGTTATTCCTCTACAAATGAATAGGAGGCTCTATTTAAACAAGATTGTTTTAATCATTATTAATCAATCATTTTACATTCTACTACGCCTTCTTTTTCTAAAGCAGCTGCATAATTAATAATTAAGACAAGCAATTAAAGTAATGAACGTCAATAGGATCTATATACAGTATGTAGGCAAGAAAATGTGCTTTGATGCAGAGCAAATGCTGTTTCTTTATTTTCTTGAGGTTCTGTTAAATATAAGAAAAGTGTTTAAGTTTTCTACCTTACATTGGATTAAAATCTGCTACCCAGGTTGGTTTATACCACCTGCGACATGTTGGAAGCTTTCAATACTGAGGAAAGGGGAAAAAAAGCCAACACAATTGTAGAGTTTGATGCATTCTACCATCATTGTGTACAGTAACTCATTTCTTAGTCTTAGGCTGCGTCCCACTGGCACTGAGCGGGCAGTGCTTGCCGAGGTTCCTTCTTGCAGTGTGAATTCTGACGTACCTGCTCACGCGGTGCGCACGCTCGTGCACGGGCACGTATGCTCTCCCAGGCTCGGCGCTTAGGGAGACAAAACAATTGAGATTGAAGTGAACTCAGCAGAGGTAAGTGCACACAGAACACAGCCACACACACAGCCATACACACACAAAATTAGGTAAGACACCCTGCGCTCATGCTGATGTCACCAACTCTCAAGCATGAGCGCGGTCAGCGCCAGCGGGGACGCAGCCTTAGTCTTAATGACACTTACAAAGTTGCTATCAGATGTACACAGAATTAAATAAGTAGTAGTCGTTTGTGCCATTATAATACTGTTTGTGCCTTTATAATAAAGGTTTGTTTTGGAATAATGTCAGCAATGTTTTGGATTTTTTTAAACACCTATATAAAAAAAATATATATTTATATATATCTATATATATATATATATATATATATATATATATCTATATATCTATATATATATATATATATATATATATATATATATATATATAGATATATATAAATATATATATATATATAGTTATCTATATATATATGTGTATATATATATATATATATATATATATATATATATATAGTTATCTATATATATGTATCTATATATATATCTATATATATGTATATATTCTAAACTATAGTATGGCAGCACTGGAAGCAGTTCTTTTTCAATCAGTTTTGAGCAGAATGGAGAGGATATCACTATGCAGGAAAAATGTAGGCCCATATTCACAAAGCTCCACTATTGATTTATCGAGGCGTTAACCTGAGTTAACATTGAGTAGGGTGTGAAGTAAGAAAGTAAATCTTAAAACTGCAAGATGAAATCAGTAATGATGGAAGTTATTCTACTAGATTACATGGGAGCTCTCCAAAAAGAGAAAAGAATGAAATGCTTTCACTATCCTTATGCACAATAAAGAAAGTGTGGAAAGATGCTATTTCATTCAACCGTACCAATATAATAAATGCAACCTATTGAGGGTTATTGAGTTTAAAATGTTGTTTATATATGAAATGTTAACATTTTAAAAATGAATGGAAAAAAAATATTTTATGCGTCCATGTTTGATGGTCGAGTATTCCTTGGGTCTTTTAAGGCAAGGGAGGAGTATCCAGTATATCCAGGACATGTATAAAAGAGTGCATGGATCTAGTGTGGTCATTTATGAATGTATTGTTTAATCCCTGTATGGCAAGATCGTGTATTACTCTGCAGGTTACCATGGAATTGTAAATGGAAATTTAAATGGACATGAAATAAAAGGTGACACTGTGTGCTCATTTGCATGTCATTTCCCAGAATCCCTAGCTGCTGTGGAAGCATTGTACAGTATGCTAGGAGATAATGGTGAAAAGCACGGTTGCAGACCTGTCTGAGACATGAATGTGATCACAAGTGATATTTTTTATGTACTGTACACTGTATGGTGGAAGGTTTTTGTAACCTTTTACCCACCATAACTTATATAAAATGTAATATTCCAAATTGGTTCCCTTCTAGCAATTAGTGATACATCATTTCCAGTACTATATACTTAGAATTGATTGTAAATCTTTTCTAGTTTAATGCGTCTAAGAGGGGATATGATAACTATATACAAATATATTCGGGGACAATACAAAGAGTTTTCAAAATAACTATTCATCCCAAGGGCAGTATAAACAACACAGGGTCGTCCCTTAAGGTTGGCGGAAAGGAGATTTCACCTGCAACAAAGGAAAGGGTTCTTTACAGTAAGGGTAGTAAAAATGTGGAATTTATTACCCATGGAGACTGTGATGGCAGATACAATAGATATCTTCAAAAAAAGGTAGGACATATTTTTAGAAAGGAAAGGTGTAAATAGTGTAGGGATATACCAAATAAGTCAACATGGAAAGGCTGTTGATCCAGGAAGTAATCTGATTACCAATATTTGGATTTAGGAAGGAATTTATTTTTCGCCTTAGGAGATATCATTAAATGATGTTTCACTGTTTTTTTTTTGTTTGCCATCCTCTGGATCAATATACTGTTAGTACAAATATAGGATAAAGCATATGTCGTCTCAATTGGTTGAACGAATGGACATATGTATTTTTTCAACCTCATTGTAACAGGGATTTATCCCTGTTAACAAGCTTGAATCTAATCCAGCAGTGTGCTGGTTAATTGTATACCAGCAATTAACCAACTCCACCTGGCTGATTAGAGCTCACTCAGAAAAGCCTGTTCTGAGACAGGAAGGGAGGACTCCTGAGTCTCACAATTGGGGGCTGAACCAAGGAAGGACAGATGTCTTGAGCTGTAAAGAGACTGCAGTCTGATAGCAAGACAAAGGGGAGCAGACAGAGGTCCCCCCACATGGACAGACATTGCCTTAGTACACAAGGGTGCTGACCCAGGAGAGCAGAGAAGCCTTCCCCTACAGCTATAAGACTTTCTTATGGGACTGTTATATATCTGTATATATATTTGTCATGATAGCAGCTGCCAGGCTTGTAATAAAAGGGTCACACCCAGCCGGCAGTCCCTGCAATCATGCGGGACACGAGGGCTTAATGGGATCTGTGTATATTTGATCTGCATTCCCTGCTTCAGCAGAATTGTCCCAGGTCTTAGATGTATTTCTCCAGCCGTACTGTGTGTTGTTGTATATATCCTGTTATCATGATCGAGATATGAGGGGTTAATGGGATCGGTGTATATGTTGATCTGCATTCCCCTAACGGTTAACCTATCTGTTTTGTTCCAAGATAAGGCTGCAAACTGCTACAGTCTGGTTGGTAATTACTATGTATGTATAAATCTTATCTCAGCGGGTGAACAAGCTAGCCAGCTAATTTTTGGAGAGATCATAGCACACATATAGACAAGGTTGCACGTGCATTTTTTAACATATTCCTCCACCAGAAGTTATATTTTAGAACTTGTCTATTTTTCTGCTATATGTGATAAGGCAGAGCAGAACTCAGCAAATGGGGCTTTGATATGCTAAGTGTAGGCAAGGAAGGAATAATTAAAAGTCCTTTGAGATGTCCTACACTTCCCGACCCCTGTGGCTAAGTAACACCAGCGGTGAGGCCATATGCTGATCAAAGGGGCTACGACTCACCCCCTTGAATACGCAGACCGGGTCTCACAACTAGGTGATAACCACTTCACTGGTTAAATGTAACACCCCTACAGGAAAGGTTTCTGCCCCAATATGCATTTTACTAGACAGAATGGTACCCAGGTCTCTTGTCATATTTTTTTATAAATAGGCTGGCCAAGTAGAACGAGGGGAGGGGTATACTAATGAGGAGCGGGTAAACCCTGCTTCTCGCGTTAACTGTCAACCTATGATTGGGACAAGGTAATTGTTCACCAATAACTAAACTGCCATGCTAGGAATGGGGTCCTGCATCTATATAATTGTTTGTACCCCTTATTCCTGTGCTTGTCTTGACTGTAACAACTAAGAAGCTGCTATTCGACTGAATATCTCATTATCCAACCCCAGTAAGTGTAAATATTTCTGTAATGTTATTTGCTTGATGTATTGTCTGTTCTGCTCATAAGAAATAAACTCATTCAGTTTACTATATCCTAATCTTGTTCAATCTGGCCCGGTTATTATATATATATAAGTTATGTTCCACCATGACAATATTTGTTGCTGGTAATTAGCTTAGCTAACCACCCAGTTAGAGAGGGATGGACTACATGTGTAGATATTCTCCGAAGTGGAGTAGGTTTTCTTTTGCTTAATTTGAAGAATGTTGCTGTGTTAAAGGGACAGGCGCAATAAAGCCTAATTTAAGTTTCACTTTAAACGGTCTCCATTGCGTACCTCTGAACACGTCTCTTACACTCATCTACTATGTAACTACTGTATGTAATTATGTATGCTTATTTATGTCATTTCATAGGCATTTCAAACTGTTGGCCTATGTATTTTAACCAGTAATTTATAGCTGGTGAGGAAAATCAGTGTAATATGCAGGCAAGTTGGTATTAGTGGTTAATGAACCAAGTAATTACTACTATTCCTTTCTTTGCTCTAAGATGAAGTGTCTGCCACCAGAGTAGTATTTTATGCATGCATTTTGGTATGTTATTCTTGGATATAATGTAATGCCATTCTTGGATATAACGTAATGCCATTGGCAAGAGTTAAGTAGATGTAGGTGAGCAGATGCAAGGTGAAAATTACTGTAGTTTTACCAGAAACACAGCATTAAAATAGATAATGTTGAGATGTTTTAATTCAATCAACATTTGGATCCTACACATACTTCCCATGTCGCATGACATTTAAATTCCCTTAAAGTGTCATTCCCCCATAAGACCAGATAAACCTATAGCTGTCGTATTTAAAGATAAAGGTCCATATTTACCAAGGACACCTTGTGTTATTTGAATGCGTTTAATATACAGCTGCATATTGTTTTGTATTTTAACTTGTACACAAAAACGTTTATCAGATTATTGACATAAATAAAAACTGGACTATGCATCTTCTGGCCGAGTTCTTTAAACAAGACCTTTTTCCATAGAAGTTGCTAAGCTCAGCATGTGTGTAAAGATGGCAATTTACAGCAAACTGATTAATAGATGTGGATCGAGCCATAATAAAATGGTTTAAAACTGCAGTTCAAGCTGTGGTTTTTTTTTCCCATTATTATTATTTTCAATATCTGCATCCATACAATCTACACACTGACAAATGATCAGCTAAATTGATCCGTTCTTCTGTAATCGATCGCTGATATTCGGCTGGGGGTTCACAAAATGCATCTTGGGTCATTTTCTGCTGCACTGACAGCCAAAGTTCTGTGAGGAAGAACAGGCACTTCAATTGGTTCACTGCTAGAGAGGGCAGGGCTCAAAAAGGGGATGCTGTTTCAGAAGGGGATGGGGATGTGATTTTGTATATGTTTGCTATAGGAACAAAAATGCCTTCTACATTACAATAAATAAAAAATGTCTTTAAAATTATTTTAATATTTTTAAATGCTGCAAGTATTTTTTCATAGTACAGAACTGATTTATTTAAAAAAAAAAATTAAAAAAACGTAGGATATTGCTTGAACTGCAGCTTTAAATATAAATGATTTTTCTGATGAGAAACTGCAATTTCAGAAAATAGTAATATTATTTAAGAATAAGGTGAACATATTTTTGTAAAGCACTTTTTTTGTAAAGCTTGGTAACTGCCCAAGTGGTCAGAAGAATATTAGTTGACGTTTCAGATGGGACTCTGTTCACATTTTCTTGTAAAATGTGTGTAATTTTTGCCAAATGTTTTTTTCGGAACGGCACAAAAGTTCGCCCCACTAAACTAGGAGAAATTTGGCTAAAACAGAAATATTTCGCAATTAAAAGAAAAAATGGAACGATTTGAAAAAAGGGAAAAAGTGTGCGCCGTTAAAAAAAAGTAACATTGTCGATGGTCTTGTTCGTCTGTAAGTCTCCCCAGTATGTCAGTTATGGTTATTCACAACAAATGAGTTGACGTGTTTACCTTTATGTACGACATTGCGTTGGTAGATACTGTTATGATTGTACCATGCACTCAATAAAAACATTTTTGGTTGGGAAAAAAAAAAAAAGTTACATTGCAAACTAATTTCCCAGCCCCAAATTAATGTTCTGGTGACCACCTGGGCCATTATCGTTATGTACAAAACTGTATTGCACTTGTCTGTTACACTTGAAAAATGTCCCAGCGTGGAACTAAAATCCTGCTTGTTGCATGTTGCTTAATCAACACTCCAGAGTTGTTGGCCTTTTCATCTAGAACCCAAAACATTCTGGCTGAGAAGTCTGCATTCATCCTTACTGTACTGTATATGCAAATCTATAGGTATACACAAATACGCACTCACATAAACATACATATGCTTCAAATATACACGTGTGTGTATATATATATATATATTTTTTTAAGTTATGGTGGGTAAAAAAGGCGACAGAAAACTCCACCGTTAGCATATAGCCAATAAAGAATATCACTTGTGAGCACATTCACATGTCTTAGACAGGTCTGCAATCTCCCACTGCAGCAAGGGATTCTGGGAAATGACATACAAATGAGCACACAATGTGTCACCTTTTGCCTGGAATATCCATTCACATGGAGCCCATTTAAGCTGATGTATCGCCGTTCACACAGCTTTTAAACACGCATGGGACTAGCAAAGCAAGTACAAACCACTCACAGACATGTTTCAACCTTGATGGGTATCATCAGTGTGAGGTTGGTTTATACTTGCTTTGAAATATTTCTAGTCTGGGTAGGTTTGCCATACATTTTAAGTTATGGTGGGGGAAAAAGGCGACAGGAATCCTCCACCGTTAGCATATAGCCATGTATATATATATATATATATATATATATATATATATATATATATATATATATATATATATATATATATATATATATAGCCATGTATATATATATATATATATATATATATATATATAGCCATGTATATATATATATATATATATATATATATATATATATATATATATATATATATATATATAGATGTAGCCGGGCTCCCCTCGCCCGCATTCATTGTTGTCGGGTGGGAGGGTTGCAGCAGGGCAGGGAACGCTCCGGTATATCGGAGGTTCCGCGTATTAGGGCGCGCCATGTTGGGAGTTGGCGCAGGCGCAGAAGGTGTGGAGCAAAAGGTCGCGCATGCGCGGGCATAGCAGCCAAGCCCGCGAAGGAGGAGTAGCTCCCATAGGGTGGAGCATAGGGGACTACGAGTCCCAGCAGCCCCGCGGCACCATGTGACGCCAGGGGACCAATTGGGTGGTAGGAAGTAAGGAAGGAGGATATAGGGTCGCAGGGCGCGCACGTTGCTCAGAGCTAGCGGGAGGAGGAAGGAGACGGAGCTCCAGGTGTAGGGAGGCATTCAGCCCCTACCTAGGCCTTATACCCCAAGCCCAGTTAGGCCCTGAGTCACCGTAGTGTGGAGCAGAGATAGGGACTGGCCCTAGACAGGTTCTGGTTCCCTTATTGTGCCGTTCAGTGATCGCTTAAAGAGACAGTGTGTATCTAACAGGAGGTCTGGGCTCAGACCCTGCTACCGTGCTGCCGCACGTCTGGGTGGGATCGCCCCGGACGCCTATTGCGGAAGTCATCTTGCATCTGACCCTTTGTGAAGATCCTTGGCAGGCCCGGGTACTGGAGTGCCCGGCAGGAAAACAACAAGTGCACCAACTATATCCCCATTCATACAGGACATAGTGGCTGCGCAGTCACGCATACATATTCGTTATTTCACTTGAGGGTGGGGGACATATTGTGTGGGGTTACTGGACACGGGGTGGGTTCACCCGGTGTAGGGGGAGTAGCGTCCTGCGAGACGCAGTAGTTAGTGTCTCCTCTAGGGAGGGACACCTGTTGATATATATATTGTATATGCTATAAGTAAAGTCATTGTTTGTTTTACATGCTGTGTGTGTGTGGAGTGATATACAATTGTCCTGTGAGGAACCATTCCCCCTCTGGTGGAGGCGCTGCACCAAGTATAAGGTATTATCTATTATTTCGCGTGCCCCAGGCTCTCCGTGGCGAAGGCTTAGGCCCTGTGAGCCTATAGGTTATACAGCATATTGTAGCGGTCTGTGTTCACTAGGAAACAGGGCTACATATACATATATATATATAGACAAGAAACATACAGCGCAAATCTTAACAGTATGTATGAGTGGAAGAGATTATACACACCACTTATAAAGCCAATATATTTTTAGGTAAGGTACATACCCTGGTGTACACCTATCCCTACAAACTGCAGCCAATTTAGGTCTGCGGCTCCACAATCGCCGCCTTGAAGATTTGTAGAAGAGTGACCTAGGCGCAAATAAGACAGGGAAGAGAAAAAACACAAAAAGGAATCATAGGGCAGTATATCTAGTTATAAACAGACAATAGGATGGTAAGAGATGCGCTTACACAGGTAGGTTGGATTAAAGCCTGTAATCCTCTATGGGACTCACGAACACAGCTATTTCAGCTTCTCTCCTTGACTTCTGGATCTCAGGATTGCTTCTCCACGGGAACTCAGCTGCAGCTACAGCAGTCACTGCTGGTCTCTGGAAATCACGCTTCTCTATGGATGGATCTCACAAGGGGGGGAGGGGATGGGGGGGATGGGGAGGAAATAAAGGAAGGGAACAGTATATGTGTAAAACCTTTTAATCTAAAATTGATTCTGTAAAAAAATAAGTAATCAACTCACATTCAACTCACATTCACTCCTGGAGGACTGGTAATCGGCGCTTCTACCCACGAGTGTGAGAGACTCGCTAATCACTCTCTACTGCTTTATATTCACTCACAAAATGTGAGTTGATTACTTATTTTTTTACAGAGTCAATTTTAGATTAAAAGGTTTTACACATATACTGTTCCCTTCCTTTATTTCCTCCCCATCCCCCCCATCCCCTCCCCCCCTTGTGAGATCCATCCATAGAGAAGCGTGATTTCCAGAGACCAGCAGTGACTGCTGTAGCTGCAGCTGAGTTCCCGTGGAGAAGCAATCCTGAGATCCAGAAGTCAAGGAGAGAAGCTGAAATAGCTGTGTTCGTGAGTCCCATAGACGATTACAGGCTTTAATCCAACCTACCTGTGTAAGCGCATCTCTTACCATCCTATTGTCTGTTTATAACTAGATATACTGCCCTATGATTCCTTTTTGTGTTTTTTCTCTTCCCTGTCTTATTTGCGCCTAGGTCACTCTTCTACATATATATATATTTACATTTGCACTGTTCCTTGGTAACATTCTTTATATAGATAACCAGACATAAAATAGTTATAGTGGGGTTATATACAGATATTTTTATACATCACTTGGGCCTATTCTACTGTATAAACTTCGATAACTAACTAATTGAGGATTTCGAGCACTTCCCGTAAGATTTGGCAAGGTTACTATTCAGAAAGCTCCGATGACCTGCCAAAAAAAGTGCATCTCCCCGAGCTGTCTCGCTCCTGCTCAAACACACTGAGTGGGAGCTAAAAAACAGCTCCAACTCGCATTTCTGAGAAAATCACCATATTCTAGTACCTCCGATGAGATCATCCAATTAACCCTTTATTAACCCTATGCTACTGTGCTCAATTACATCTGTGGTTTTTGCATATAATTACCTTAGTGAATAAGGTGTTTATTTCGGAAAAATAATGGCCGTTCCTATTTTAGTTAACGTCACATTACTTGCTCTAATTTAACGGAGCATAGTGAATCTTGGCCCAAGATTCCAGTGAGACCTTTCACCCTGTTCCATACAGAAGATTGATACACAAATTGAGATGCTTGGGATTGGCGTCTCAGGTGGTCGAATTGATAAGACATTGGCTGCGGATAGGCAACAGACTGTTGTGGTAATGGAGTACACTCAGAGGAGGGGAAGGTGAGTAGTGAAGTACCTCAGGGATCTGTCCTTGGATCAGTGCTCTTTATTATCTTAGTAATATTACAAATAGTCTTGAAGGGAAATCTGTATAAATGTTTTCTATGTTTTATTCCACTTCTGCAGCTGCCGGCCGTTAACAAATAACCTAGTCATGTTGTCAACTTTCAGCAAAAGAAAGCAGCAGCATGCCTAATGGGTTAAAACAAGTCTGTAAACGTATATAAACAAAGAGAGTTAACACTTAAGGTAGCTATTCCTATTATATCTCTTTTGCAGAAGACACACTCATGCTCATTTGAATAATCTATGTTCATATTTTCCATGTTCGCTGTGGTGAAAAAATGGTGTCACTTCTATCATAACCTAAATAGTATCATGGATAATATATAGCCGCATAATGACGTTCCAAAAATATGTCAATGACACATTTTGTTAATTTTATATACAGCAGTATTGTACCCAACAACATTGTTTTACTGTTTTGCATTGAGGCTATTCAGGCCTTTTGACATTACAAAAAAAGTTATTGCAGACAGTGATCAGGGAGAAAACAATTCTGAAATGACAAAGGCAGAGAAAGTACTCGAGCAGGGTAATCCAAATGCTATTCTTCCTGCATATTACAATAGAATTTTCTTATACGTGTGCATCCCAGGAATATCTCTAAACCCCTGGCATCTCACCATCTCACCGGCCTCCTGAGCGCGTATTACTAGTTTAATTACTGAAATGGGAGAACTTTTTTGAGGGTAAGAATAATAGATGCAGTACTTTCGTGCTTATCCAATAAGTTGAAGAAGAAGTTCAAGTCAATGGGAGTATTTGGCCGATTTGCATGGCGATCGCTCACTTCCAGGCTTTTTGGATAAGCCCCTTTGTCTTCAGTCGCTGTGTTATTGCCAACACTCTGGTTGTTGGCTATACAGTAGCTATTATTGGCAGCATGTACTGCAAGTAAAAGTTGAGATCTGCTAACATACACAAATGAAGTCATCCATCAAACATCTGTCAAATGTATTTAGTGGCTTCTGTGACAGAACGCCTGTGTTGTTACATTTTAATGATTCCTAAGGCCTGCTCTTATCTTAAAAGTGAACAGAACACTATTTAGCTGAGATGTGACCCAATACACTGACAAGGTATATAAACATCATAGCATAATGTAACGCTGGAATGTAACAGTTCACTTTCTACCTAGATCCCCTGAGAAAAATGCAGCTATACAATTACAGAGAACTTAAGTACAGTGTATCTTGCATTCCTTTCATCTTAATAACACAGAGAACCACTTCATTTACCACTTAATATTAATAACTATTCTCAGCCCGTTACAACTCTATCCTTGCTTCAGCACAGGTCTTCGACTGAGCCACTGATTGTGCCGCCTGTGCTGAAGCAGGGATATCCTGAAAACTTGACCTGCTGGTAGCCCTTGAGGACAGGAGTTGCAGACCCCTGCTGTAGATGCTAAAAATGTAAATAAATGATTTTGGAAAATGTTCAGCTGGAAATAAACCTCTTCCAGGTACAACACTGGGGCAAGAGTCGCACCAGATTTACCAGATACAAAATCCCACTCAACAGTGCTAATATTAGTGCTAATATTAGTGTTAATATTGTGTAGTTTTCTTATTTTAGTGCGTTCACCAGAATTGTTTTGCAGTCAGAAGATGTCAAAAAACCTCACTAAATAAGTTTAATTTTCTCTGAGATAAAGTTATACTAACATTGGAAATAATGTATTCTAAACGCTTATTAACCCTCCAGATCTACCTACTACTTATCTCGTCACCTTATAGATACCTTATTTTTATCTTTTTGAGTTTATCTCTAATAAAGTAGCAACGTTTTTTTTTTCCAAATATTTTTATTAGGCAGGTATAGAATATACATACAGGGGACAATATACATAGCCTAATACAGAAACATTTTTGTGTTTTTTGGAGGGGAAAGGTGGCAAAACCTGTTGCCAAAAGCTGGTGGACTTCCGAAAGAGGAGGGGCCATGAAGAAAGAAGAAGGGGGGTGGGGAGGGGTGGTGTGTCTACCCTGGTCACTGAGTTTCCACCATGGGCGGACTCTTACGAAGCACTGATTGTCACCGGCTTCCTTTTCCCGACGTTTTATCTTCTCGGCTATACCTTGGTGAGTTAGACTCGTTCTAAAAAGTTATCCATGGTTCCCAAATTCTATAGAAAGCGGTCATGTTTTGCTTAAGGAGTGCAGTTAGTTTTTCCATAAGCATCACTTTGTTTATTCTTTTTTTTAGCTTTCCTTTGGAGGGGGGAGATACTTTCTTCCAGGAGGCCGCTACCTACGTATCAAAGTTTTTAACCACTATCATATACGACACAGTCACTTTGGGAATTGAGTGCTCTCATTAATGGGGTTACGTCTTGTTTTGAGTTCGTGTATATTCATAGTTCAATTCAAGTGCAAAAGTTCAAAAATGAAGTGATCTTCTCTTTACATAAACAAAATGCACTGTGGGGATTTGTAAACATGTTATTGCCTATCACAATGCCAGACAAGAACCCAATGCATCATGGGAAATAACCCTCCCTCACTATCCAATAAAATGCAGTGTGATATCAACTCAAGATTTTACTTGAATGAGTCATTAGTAATAACTGTGCAAGTGATTAGTGATAACTAGTTGATTAACTTACGACATTTATGCAATGCATTTACTTTGAATGGGATATTTATTTATGCTGTAATAATGCTACACAAAATACATAGTGAAGATATATTTTTGGATAAATCTGCCAATATTTGTAATGGTGCACATATTACAATATTGCTCTCATACTTAACCCCTGCTCTGAACAGCCTGAAATGGTATTTTCAATATCAGAAGCACATGTGCATCGGGAGTTTCAAATAACCCCACATTTTCTACATACTTGTAGCTTGTACTTTTTGGCTGGTGTGAGCAATTCAAACTTATTGTGAGACAATGCTTCTTATGCCTTACTTGCTCATTTATTTTGCACTATGTGCCTTGCTGAGGAATCTGTATCAGAGCCAGCCCATCAAACTACTTACCCACCAACCATTAAATTGCATATTCTGCCTTTCACCAATCAAGAATTTAGAGAAATACAACTTGATGAAATTATTATGCATGCATACAGTAGGTTTACAAAAAGAGAGGACTTAGGTTAAACCAAGTTTAAGTTGATTTTAAAATTGCCACACTCATTTTGACAACTGCCAAATCAGCTATACGACCCAATCACCATAACCTTGGCCTCCAAATGGGTCTGTAGGTTAAACAGAAGCAAAAACAGCTGGATGCATAAAGTACCAAAACAAGGGTGGTATGTCTGATCTGTTTCCTTCCCCTCCAAGCTACACCCTTTGGAGTCCAGGGCTCTCTTTCTATTGAAATAGTAAATTCTACCCTTAGTGAAATGAAGTTTCTTCTTGCAGAGGTTCAATGTACAGAATATGTGGTGTGTATAAATATATACTATATATATATATATATATATATATATATATATATATATATATACACACACACACACACACACACACACACACACACACACACACACACACACACACAGTGGTGTGAAAAAGAAAGTACACCCTCTTTGAATTCTATGGTTTTACATATCAGGACATAATAACAATCATTTGTTCCTTAGCAGGTCTTACAATTAGGTAAATACAACCTCAGATGAACAACAACACATGACATATTACACCGTGTCATGATTTATTTAACAAAAATAAAGCCAAAATGGAGAAGTTATGTGTGAAAATCTAAGTACACCCTTACTGCTTCCATAGGAATTAAGATGCTAAGTAGCAGACAGGTGCTGCTAATCAAATGCCCTTGATTAATTGATCATCAGCAAGTGTGACCACCTCTATAAAAGCTAAAGTTTTAGCAGTTTGCTGGTCTGGAGCATTCAGGTGTGTGTTAACACAATGCCAAGGAGGAAAGACATCAGCAATGATCTTAGAGTAGCAATTGTTGCTGCCCATCAATCTGGGAAGGGTTATAAGGCCATTTCCAAACAATTTAAAGTGCATCATTCTACAGTGGGAAAGATTATTCAAAAGTGGAAAACATTCAAGATAGTTGCCAATCTTCCCAGGAGTGGATGTCCCAGCAAATTCACCCCAAGGTCAGACCGTGCAATGCTCAGAGAAATTGCAAAAAACCCAAGGGCTACATCTCAGACTCTACAGACCTCAGTTAGCATGTTAAATGTTAAAGTTCATGACAATACAATTAGAAAAAGACTGAACAACTATGGTTTGTTTGGAAGGGTTGCCAGGAGAAAGCCTCTTCTCTCTAAAAAGAACATGGCAGCACGGCTTAGGTTTGCAAAGTTGCATCTGAACAAACCACAAGACTTCTGGAACAATGTCCTTTGGACAGACGAGACCAAAGTGGAGATGTTTGGCCATAATCCACAACGCCACGTTTGGCGAAAACCAAACACAGCATATCAGTACAAACACCTCATACCAACTGTCAAGCACGGTGGTGGAGAAGTAATGTTTTGGGCTTGTTTTGCAGCCACAGGACCTGGGAACCTTGCAGTCATTGAGTCGACCATGAACTCCTCTGTATACCAAGGTATTCTAGAGACAAATGTGAGGCCATCTGTCTGACAGCTAAAGCTTGGCCGAAATTGGGTTATGCAACAGGACAATGATCCCAAGCACACCAGCAAATCTACAACAGAATGGCTGAAAAAGAAAAGAATCAAGGTGTTGCAATGGCCCAGTCAAAGTCCAGACCTCAACCTGATTGAATGCTGTGGCGGGACCTTAAGAGAGCTCTGCATAAACAAATGCCCGCAAACATCAATGAACTGAAAGAACATTGTAAAGAAGAGTGGGCCAAAATTCCTAAACAATGATGTGAGAGACTGATAAAGTCATACAGAAACCGATTACTTCAAGTTATTGTTGCTAAAGGTGGTTCTACAAGCTATTAAATCATAAGGTGTACTTAGTTTTTCACACATGGCTTCTCCATTTTGGCTTTATTTTTGTTAAATAAATCATGACACGGTGTAATATGTAATGTGTTGTTGTTCATCTGAGGTTGTATTTACCTAATTGTAAGACCTGCTAAGGAACAGATGATTGTTATTATGTCCTGATATGTAAAACCATAGAATTCAAAGAGGGTGTACTTTCTTTTTCACATGACTGTATATACACACAGTATGTAAGTGCTCGTCAAGTATGGATCTGTGGAGTTCAAAACAAAAATAGATATATTTTTTTGATTTGTTTTCTAGGTGTAGATCATGTTCACACCACTGATGAGGGGGAGGTGAGTCAGACATGACCATGTGCTCGCTACCTAAGCAATCACATGGTCGCGATTCCAGAAGCCTGGAAGCATTCCGGTGCGGCCAGGATTCCGGCATTGTATATGACCAGTGAAGGAAAAGCCGTTATTTCCTTCCCCTGGCTTCAGAACCAAAAGGAACCTATTCCCTGCAGAGAAAAACTGAGGCCAAACTGAAGAAAAATCCATTATTTCCTTCCCCTGGCCTCAGAACCAAAATGAACCTATTCTCTGCAAAGTAAACTGAAGCCTTGTGACTGGATGCACAATCTGCACCATTTTGCAGCAGACTTCCCCGGAGAAGCTTTCACGCCCTGCAACTGTTATCTCCGGTCTTTGGTGAACTTCAGGCCTGGAAGACGAACGAAATGAAACGTAACGCACGCCAGGTTTCAAATCCTTTGTCTCAATTTATTACTCATAGGGTAATGACTTTTATACAGAAAAAAAAAAGATATTGGTTAGAGGCGTAACATAGGCGTATCATAGGCGTATCATAGGCGTGTCTTGGGCATAGCTTTGATTAGAGGCGTGATTTAGGGGCAGGACATATTAGTGGCGTGACTTTAGGGACGTGTCTTTTTCCAATACAAGCAATTGTCTGAATACATAGCTTATTCATTGTCTGTTATCAAAAGAGACCTTGAGTCTTAGCAAATTTATTACACTATTTTGCTTCTTGCAGAGAACCATTCTATTATATTCTACTAAAACACCAGGAAATTGACATCACAAAAGTATCTAGTAATATCCTGACCAGAAAGAAAGGAAATGCAATTTAGCAGAGAAACTGAGTGCATTTATGAATTATATTTCAGCAAAAGGCTGACTACAGAATCTTAACTAGTTATGACCAGACAAAATGGAAGCTTAACATGAGTGCACATTCTGGGCCTGACATATTGGTCCTTAAAACCAGTAAGGATTCCATTGATACCTCATATGCTAAACAATACTAAAATTATTAATAACTCCTTTTATCTTTAGGGAAGACAATGATATGTTTGTTCAGCAAGGCTATAATATGGACAAAATGTATTTTGGAGTAGGTTCCTTCATTTTTTTTTTTTTCCAAATAATTTTATTAGGCCTTGGTACAACAGGTGATATACAGGTTCATTTCACAGCCTAATACATCAACATTTTAACTTTTTTCGGGGTAAAGAAAGGGCAACCTTGATTGTCCTAGAAAAGGAGGTCCTCGGAGACTGAGGACAGGGGGGGGCGGGGGTGGGGGGTGGTGGGAGTTCACATCCTGGAGGCCTCGTTTCTTGGACCTTCGGTCGCAAGGGGCTGACGCTGGGATTCGGGGGGCCTAGTTTGCTCCCTTAAATGGTATCTACTGGGGCCCTCATCTCGTGAGGAGTGACCAGGGCTCCCATATCTTGTCGAATGCGATGAGCTTTTGCCTGAGCCTTGCCGTCAGCTTCTCCATTAGCATCACTTCACTGACCCTTCTTTTAATGGACCTTTTGGATGGGGTGGTTTGTCTCTTCCAGGAAGCCGCTATCTCACATCTGGCCGCAGTTAAAATATGGGAGATCAATTTCCTAGTTGTCCGGCCAATTGTGGATATTGGCCTTGCAAGTAGGAAGGTCAGTGGTTCTATAGGTAAATCTAGGTCTGTGACCTCTTTTATCAAATTGTGGACCTTAGCCCAGTACTTAACAATTTCTGGACAGCTCCACCAGATGTGGGCCATATCCCCTCTAAGTCCACAGCCTCTCCAACATAGGTCCGACGCAGGGGGTAGATCTGGCTCAATCTCGCTGGGGTGATGTACCAGTGATAGAGAATTTTATAAATGTTCTCCTTCGTTATGGTGCATAGAGACGTTCCCGAGGCTGCCAGCCAAATTTCCTCCCAAATCTCTCTTTCTATTGTAATGTTCAAATCTGCCGCCCATTTGAGCATATAATCGTGATCTTGGGGAGCCGCCAAATTTTCTAGGATGGCATATATATCGGAGATTAGTCCCCTTTGGTAGGTGTTTGCTTTACAGAGTCGCTCAAATTTGGTCAGAGAGGGGAATTCTGGGGCTGGGCATATCTTTTGGGCAAGGTGCTGGATTTGAAGGTATTTGAATGTGTCCAGTTCCCTGATCTTATATTTGGCACGTACTTCTTGGTAGCTCAGGAACGTATCAAAGCTTAAAAGATCCGCGATCGTACCGATCCCTTTTGATTTTAATTGTTCGTACAGCTTAGATCTGCATCCCGGGGGGAATTTTGGGTTATTTGTTAGAGGCGTGAGTTGCGGATTAGCTGAACACAGGCCAAATCTGGTCTTGTGTTTTGACCATATTTCCCAGGTAAGTAAAGATGCTTGTAGTTTTAGGTTATGTGCTTGCCTATCTCCCCTATCTATACTCCAGAGGCAGGCCTGCAGAGAAGGCATTCTGGCATACTTAGATTCTATATCGATCCAGCAATGTTTGGCTGGGTCGGCATTCCACATAACAGCTTGTTTCAATTGTGCTGCTAAGTAGTATTTGTGTATGTCTGGGACGGCCATGCCCCCCCCCCCCTTCCTCTTGATGCCAACAGGACCGATCTTGCTACTCTGGGCCTTTTGCCCTGCCAAATAAAGTTAAACATTCTGTTCTGTATGCTCTTTATATCAGCGCCAGGTAATGTGTCTGAAAGTAGTATAACAGTCTAGGGAGTATGTTCATCTTAACGGAAATCATTCTCCCAATCCATGATATCTGGTAACCTTGCCACTGTTCCAAGTTTTTCTTAATCGTTTCCCAGAGCGCTGGGTAATTACCTTGGTATAGAGCTCTGTAGTGTCTTGATATATTTACCCCCAAGTATTTAATATATGAAGGACACCACCGATAATTGAAATTTAGTTTGAGAAGTTTCACTTCATAGTCTGGCAAGCTAATATTTAGGGCCTCCGACTTTCCACTATTTATTTAGTACCCAGACACTTTGCCAAAGTCCGACAGTTCTCTTTGCAGGTTCGGAAGAGAAGTTTGGGGCCTGGTCAGGGTCAGAATGATATCATCTGCGAATAGGGATATTTTATAATTTGTCTCACCTATCTCAATGCCCTGTATATTCATATTGTTCCGAATTCTAGTCGCAAGTGGTTCAATCGTGAGGGCAAAGAGAAGGGGCGATAGGGGGGCACCCCTGCCTTGTGCCATTTTTAATTTGAAATCTCTCGCCCGTTCCGCCTGGGAGTTTGACCGCGGCAGAAGGGTTCTGGTAGAGAACCCGGACCCTTTACAGGAACTTGTCTTTAAAGCCGAATTTTTTCAAGGCATTATCTAGGAATAACCAGTCTATCCTATCGAATGCCTTCTCTGCATCTAGGCTCAGTAGCATCGCCCTTGTTTTGGACATATGGACGTGATCAACTATGTTTATTATTTTGCGCGTATTATCTGCGGCTTGACGCCCCGAAACAAACCCAACTTGGTCTGGCTGAATGAGTCTAGGTAGGATAGGGTTCAGCCTGTTCGCGAGTATCTTACTATATAGCTTTAAGTCATTGATCAGGCGGGATATGGGCCTATAACTTCCGCACTGGGTCGGGTCCTTCCCGTCCTTATGAATTATTGCTAAATTAGCTGAGGTCATAGAGTTTGGGATTGGGTTCCCCTCCAAAGAGGAGTTAAATAGGTCTAGTAGGTGGGGTGACAGTATTGGTAGGAACTTCTTGTAGTAGGAATTTGTATAGCCATCAGGTCCCGGCGCTTTGGATGATTTGGATGCTTTTACTGCCGCTGTCAGTTCTTCCAGTGTTATTTTACCGTTCAGCCTATCATTCTCCTCCTCTGTCAGGGAGGAAAGATTACAATCGGCAAGGTAATCTATTATTGATGCTTCTGCGGTTGACTTTGGAATAGCGGAGTCAGATCTCAGATTGTATAATTTGGTGTAGAATTTGGTAAATTCCTCCGCGATTTTTTTCTCGTTATAAACTATCTCACCAGACCTATTCTTGATCGCTGTGATCTGTGATCTTTTTTGTATGCCTCTTAACCTGCTAGCAAGAAGTCTATCGGCTTTATTCCCTTTATCATAATACCTCTGGCCCGTCCATTTTAGAGCTTTTTCTACATTGTCTAATTGTATGTCCTTTAGTTTGGTTCTGGCGGCTGTCAATAACTTATAAATTTTCCTGGATGGGTTCAATTTGTGCTGTTGCTCGAATTGTATAATTTTCTCGGTGAGCTCTTTAGTTAGTTTTACTTTGGCTTTTTTCCCATATGATGCTATCGAGATAAGTTGGCCCCTGATAGCCGTTTTGTGGGCTTCCCATAGAATAGCTGGGGATTCCACCGTACCCAGGTTTAACCTAAAATAGTCCTTAAGGGCTCTTTTGATCTCTCTTTCTACCTCTTTGTTGTTTAAGAGAGAGTCGTTTAGTTTCTAGCTATAAGTGAATGTTTTTACAAATGGAGCGATGAGGTTTAGAAAAATAGGGGCGTGATCTGACCACGTTATTGGGCCTATATCTGTGTTGGTTGTTGCTTCTAGAACATTCTTGGTAGCAAGGAAATAGTCGATACGGGAATAGGTCTGGTGAGGGGCCGAGAAGAAAGTATAGTCTCTTTGTCCCTGGTGCTGTGCTCTCCAAATGTCTACCAAAGAAAATTCCTTTATGATATCCCTAAAGTTTTTCCCCAATCATAATGCTTGGGTTGGGTGCGGGCATCCTGGTATGGATGATTTGTCTTCTGCTGGATTGAGTACCATGTTTAGGTCTCCTACTATTATCAGGGATGATAGGTATTCCGGATCAATCTCCTCTAGTACTTTTTTGAGAAACTTCGGCTGATTCTCATTGGGGGCATAGAGGTTGATCAGGGCGATCGCGGATCCTACCAGAGAGCCATACACCACAACGAATCTACCCCCTTGGTCAGTTGTGACTTTTGTTAAATTGAAAGGGGTGCCCTGCCGGATCAAAATGGCTACTTCCCGCTTTTTACTACTAAATGATGAGTAGTAACTCATAGGGAATGTATTTTGGAAAGTTTTGGGCGACTCCTGCGCTGTAAAGTGCGTCTCCTGGAGAAAGACATTATCACCATTAAGCTTTTTTAATTCTTGAAGGGCCAGCCTTCTTTTCCTATTGTTCTGTAATCCCTTTACATTAAGGGATACTAGTTTAATTGGTCCTTGTTTAGCCATAACCTCCCTTGTCTGTACCGAGTTTTAGGACCTGTCCCTTCGAGTAGGTTCCTTCTTTAACGCTTTCTGCAATTTGTTACTGCCCCCAGTCATGGCTAGACAATTGTTGTAGTAACGGGATAAACTTTGCTTTTCTAAAAAGAAAATATTTTTAAAAATAGCATTTTAGGAATTCACATTTTTTTCTTACTTAACCAGATCTGTTAGATGGTACTGTAAATGTTTAAAAAGTTGGCTTTAGTCAGAGCACTACACAGAATGTTTTCTCTTGACTTTTTTCATGTTTTAATTAATTTAATTCAATTTAGCACTACAAAAGCAACAAGCATAAATACGGCAGCAGTGAATATTTGTGTTTGCTAGTGACCATATGATATAGTGTATTAGTACTGCTGTTTAAAGCATGGAATACAGTCTTTTTTTAAATTGAAATCAAAATGGGATTTAATCTGAATTTACATGATTTTTCAGTTCTTTTAAAATATTTTTAGATTGAAAACAGCAAGAGATAAATCATTTTAAAACAAATAAATGTATCTAAATATTCATTGAAGACAGCGGGTTAGGCCTCGTCATAAAAATGCAGAATGTTTAGTTACGTGTTCCAACCCCAACAGTCCTTTCTTGACCGTTAATCACTCACATTCCCAGTGTCAGTTTCCAAAAGAATATGCATCCTGTACATTAACTTCTTGAAATTTGTACAAAGTTGCATCCCCAGCCATTTAATGTAGATATGTATATAGCCACTGAGTGATTAGAGCTTCTTGTGTGGCAAAGATTTTCTTTTTAAGACTCACTAACTTTCCATGCAGCATGCAATTCAAGGCTGCCATAGGAAATGTATCAAGAGTTATCCTTCAGGAATGTTTTATTGAATAAGTCAGCTCTTTACATAGTCTATTCAGGTTTCATCTAGCATTCTAAACTCACATGTATAGTTTGCCTAAATCTCAATGATGCACATGATTTAATTTTTGTAGTGGAGCTTTATTTCTTCTTATGGAAAAGGGCAAGTGCAGGCACTGCTTATTTCCCAGTGGGAATGAGGAAGAACACAACCAATGTAGCATCTGCTATATATTATTTGAAAGTTGTTTTTCTGTTTTCTATGCATTTGGAGATCTCTTAAGATATCGTAACCAAATTTAGCATGATTGTTCTTGAGCTCAAGGAGCAGGTTTTTGTCTGTTTGGTTACAAGTCACTGATGCCATCACATATGACATGATCCCATCACACAACCCTCAAGCTGCCGTACCACTTAATCTTGGTCACTCTGAAATTCTAATTTGCAACATTAGCAAAAGTACAGGAGCAGCGAAAGTTCTTCAAGAGTGTAAGATCATTGTTTAGGACGGAGTACAATGTCCTACAAACACGCAATAGAGGCTCTTGATCAAACACTTCAGGACCTCAGAGACACTGTGAAACTATTATGGGTGGGGTTGTTGTTGTTGTTTTAGCATGAGATTTTGCATTAAGAAATGAAAAAATGTAATTATCCAAATGTATTATTGTCTTAAACCAATAGCTTTGTCCAATATATGAAGAAATAAAGGGGTGGAGTAAGCACACAGGAGCCTTACTGTATTAGTAAACTTACTTTGTATTCAAAGCATCAGAGCAGGTATATGCAAAAACGTAATTTTTCAGGACAGACACATCCTTTCCTCAGACCATACACCTTACTGCAATAGTGAAACTAACAAGTATATATACCCCTAGGGGTTACAAAATCCCCTCATTACCATCACCTGTGTTTACAACGGGGCAGTCACTGCAGCCTCAGTACTTCCTTGTTGACGTCTGACGTCATCGCGCATCTCAGCGTCATATGACGCTGATGATGTCATGACGCCAAGCAACCTAGAAAAACAATAACAAAATAGAGAATCACACACGGACAGCTCAGCACACTTACTGAACTGTGGAGAAGTCAAATTGCATAAGTTAAACTTACGTAATAGTAAATTCAAGCAACATGTATGCACTATATTGGTGCCATAAAGGATATCCAATGACTATAAATTAGTCTGAAGAACTGGGAGCAACCATGCTGATATTTTCTTTCTTAGACGATTTTTCTGCCAAAACAAAAGGGTTAAAGCTGAAAAGGAGCAGGTTAAAAGATGGTTCAGTAGGGTCCCGCTCATACGGCGGGTTCCGTTCCATGGCGCCACCGCAAAGGGAAAAGCGCAACTGGAAATTTTTGGCATCCCCTACCCTTCTGCGCATGCGCAGACTTGCAATCCCCCCGTTCTGCGCGTGCGCGAACTCGGCGGTCCCCCTTCTACACATGCACAGACATGGTGGCCCCCTTCTCGGAACCGCCGCATTGGCCAATCGCCAAGAAACGAAAAGTTGAGAAGCGGGGCCCTACTGTATTACACACGTATCTGGGCATAAGATAACAAGGCAAACTACAAACCATTAGGGATATATAGATTAAAAGACATAACTCCTATTATAGATAGTGTAGACATAGAAAGAAGCACATAGGCTAGATCATAAGTGTTATCTAGTACTTATTAATAATAGAGTAGACTTAAGTGGGATAAACAGAATAGAATCCATAGCAGTCGTAGGCCAGAGTGACAGAGGTTTAAACCTGTGTCTCTGGTATATCCACCCGCATATATCTGGATTAATAGTAGAGGCTGACCTTACCCAAGGAACCAGTTTCATTCAAATCTTTCATTCAAGCCCCTAGGGGTTACTGTATCTAATGTATATGTCCATTTTGCCTCTTTCTGTAAAATAATTATTTCTCTGTCCCCACTCCTCTGTAGTGGTCTCGCATGGTCTATGACCTAATACCTCAGCTGTGCTGAGTTGTGGCCCATTTGCCTGAAGTGACGGGCTACAGACGTGTCTGACCGGACAGTTTTGATGTTACTTTTATTTTGGGATTTTCGTTCTTTTAGAGTATTAATTGTCCAATATATAATAAAGTTGCGTTTTAGAAGGTGCCCAATGTTTATTCCTGTTCTACGCTGGCTACTTAATAAAGAGGTCTCCAAAGCTAGAGTTGTGTGCCACACTCCAGCTTCGTGTGACCTCTTCATCTAACAGAAAGTGGCATTTAAGAGATGCCTAGAGATGTTTCTAGTGAATAGGATTCACAACAATGCCTGCAATGCTTGGGATACTTCCAGTTGGGGGCGCTCATAATGGCATTGTTGGGGTAAGAAGCTCAAAGGTGACCAAGTGGATTGTGTATAGAAGGAGGGATATAACTGAATATTACAGTATGACATTAAATTCCTGTTGACAATGTGAAGTTCATGTTGTGTTGAAGTTTATTTTTACCTCTAGCATAAGTGAGCTGTTTGGGGAGTGATTCTTGGAGCGAGTACAGAATATTTGCTTGACTTATTTAAGTGGATTTATTAAAGCTGTCATCTGCATTTATTTTCCCATATTCTGTTTTATTCAAATCCCCAGGACTGTGGTACCATCAAGAGATGAGTCAGATCTAGTGAACTCCAAAAAGCGTAAATAGATATAGATTTGTATATTCTTTTTACTAAAAGTTCAGACTGCAAGGCTTGAACCTTTAAAAAGAAAAAAAATCTGAGCACTGCGGACAGAAGGAAAACAAATGGAACATGTCAGTTACTGAATAAAAAAAGAAATGTGGAGAATAAAGTAGTTCAGGCGCCAAAACCTTCTTATTCTATCTTCTCCTCTTCTAATCTTGGAAAAGAAAGAGCTACAAAATACTGCAGGATAGCAGAGATTTCATTTCCATTGTTTATGCATTTTGGACTGAATCTCATTTGTATTTGGGAACAGGAAATCTATTTGCAGAGAAGATTCAGTGGCAGCAGCAGCAGGAACACTATTAATACAAGAGCCAAAATAGTGTCTTGATCCAACTTTTGGAGGCAAAATGCAAGCCGAAATCCAGCGTTCACACAAAACTGTTAAAAATTAGACATGTTAATGGGAGACATACCTTTGAATGAAGTTGAAAAGCAGCAGTCTGTGATAGCCAGCAAAAATGTCTTACGTCATGTTAGCAATGCCAATGGCTCTGTATTTAAACTATATTGGTCCTGTCTAAGGGATTAAAAAAAAAAAAACACTATACAAGTAGCTTTTGAATGAAATAGAGAGCTCTCCTAAATCTACCCTGTATGCTGATACATTTTCTATTTCCCAGTTTATCTTGATATTGCAGCGTGATGACTGTGTGGTGACAACAGCCTCATATGCTGCTTTCCTATCAATCAAACATTGCCAAAATTCAATATGACTAGCAAATCCAGCCATTAACATGTATACATAGAAACAAATCTTTGAAAGCAGCAATCCCAACGTAACATCATGAGACTCATTTTAAAACCTCTTTTAACATTTCTCATTTTAAAACAATTTGTATGTATGAGAATGTACGTTCCAAATGATAAAAAAAAAAATTTTATCAAGAAACTGGCAGCTTCTAACTGCTTGAAAATCAACCTTTTGCCATCTTCAGTCATTCCAAAGGCAAACTGAATACGTGCAATGAAACATTCCATCTGCCTATGAAGTTAATATTCTGAGGGCTGTTATTACTGGCAAAGAAGAAGTGAGTATTTTACATCGACCCTACACATTTTAATATGCTTTCTCATTTCTAAAAGCCAAGGCTATGAGAAAAGTTTGAACTTCTGTTCACAGGAAAATATTAGGCATGTCCCAAACAGGGCATTGTCAGTGAGTACTGCAGCATTGTTCAACGACAGATGTGTTTTTGTCATGACACTATTGTGAATACAGTTTACTTTTACAGTAAATATACACGATCTGTTTAATTTTTTTGGCTTTACATAGACCAAATGAAAACTTTCTAAGTACATGCAAGTACACAAAGAAATGCGCGGAAAGTAAACAGTCTCGTTCAATATTACAGGAAGTCATTTAACCTTTTGCGTGCTGCATGGGCCGCGGTGCTAGAGTGCCACTATCCATCTGGCACCCCGCGATAGGAGCGACCCCGTAATCACAGCGTCACTGATGACGGGAACGGAAGAGGAGTTCCTCTGCCTGCTAGATCCTGTTCAGCGCTCCTTAGGAGGGCAGAACGAGATCTCTCCTAGAGATAAGGCACTCAAATGGTTAAAAGAATGTTTCTGTCAGGAGCCATTGTTCTCATCATCAAACTCCACAGATGAGACGTTATTAACCATTCCTAAAGCCATAACTTTGTTTTCCTGATACAATAATTGGAGAAACTATATGAATACGTATTATTATTTTGAAAATGAAATGACAGTATCTTTAATTGGCAAAACATAACAACCATAATAATTACAAATACATATTTAATAATAACTGTGGCATGTATAAAATCCTCTACTGCATTCTGTTTGTTTTGGTACAGTGTACTGTACATACATTACCCAGTATGTTTATCGAATTTATGTGTAAGTTGTGAGTATCTCCATGTCATCTGTTTCTAGTAGCCCTATCACTAGGCTAATGGAAGTTTAGATGGTGGTTTGAGGATAGCTGACAAGTCCCCAGCATGGTACAGGTTCAGAATAATATATATATATATATATATATATATATATATATATATATATATATATATATATATATATATATATATATACAGTGTTCGACAAATCACCCAAAAATCTACTCGCCCAACCCAAAAATCTACTCGCCGCCTAGTCCCGCCCCTAGTCCCGCCCCCAACCCCGCCCCCAACCCCGCTTTAAAATAAAATATATAAATAAAATACATTTAATAAATTCCTAGTCAGAACAACATTCGTTTTTGACATAAATGTATTTATTGTATTACATTATACTACAATTAGTCCTTGTTACATGTGTGTGTGTAAATGTCGGATCTAGAAATAAAAGCCAGGTGTGAATGACTAGTTTCCTGAACCCCTTAACCAATGTCTGGATGTCCCCGCTTCACAATATCTAAAGCAGCAATCCCACCTGGGATCTTACCTGATCCGCAGTCCCTCAATGTCCAGGTACGCTCATTCCCGCAATGTTATACATTGGGGAGGTGTTCATTACCTGTCTTCTGGGTTAGGGGGGGGTTCCGATGTCTTCCGTGTGAAGCTTGAGCCAGATCTGGAAGAAAGCAGTATAGGGTAGTTAAGATTTCGGTGTAGTATAGGGCAGTTAAGATTGAGGGGGGGAGAGAGAGTGTGTGGGGGGGAGAGAGAGTGTGGGGGAGACAGAGGAGAGAAACGGTGGGTGATACACACAGAGTGTGGGTGATACACAGAGAGAGAGGCTGGGTGAGTGACTGGCTGGTTGAGTGGTTTGCTGGGTGAGTGGCTGGGTGGGGCAGGGGTGACTGGGTGGGGGAGTGACTGACACTGACTGGGGGTGGGGGGTGACTGACACTGACTGGGGGTGGGGGGGTGACTGACACTGACTGGGGGTGGGGGGGTGACTGACACTGACTGGGGGTGGGGGGGTGACTGACACTGACTGGGGTTGGGGGGGTGACTGACACTGACTGGGGGTGGGGGGGTGACTGACACTGACTGGGGGTGGGGGGGTGACTGACACTGACTGGGGTTGGGGGGGTGACTGACACTGACTGGGGGTGGGGGTGTGACTGACACTGACTGGGGGTGGGGGGGGGTGACTGACACTGACTGGGGGTGGGGGGGGTGACCGACACTGACTGGGGGTGGGGGGTGACTGACACTGACTGGGGTTGGGGGGTGACTGACACTGACTGGGGGGTGACTGACAGGGGGGGGGTGACTGACTGACTGGGGGGAAGGTTACTGACTGGGGGGGTTACTAACTGGGGGGGTGACTGACTGGGGGGGGTTACTGACTGGGGGGGGTTACTGACTGGGGGGGACCTCTGGTGTCACACACATACACATACTCCCATACACACATACATTCATTCACACACACACACATTCTCCCACACACACACACATACACATTCTCACACACACACAGGGGAGGAAAGGCCGCGACCAGCACCACGCAAATCCCCCACCCACCCGCGCCCATCTCCCGCTCGTGTGGGGGGCAGGCCGACATCCCCCATCCACCCCCCCAATCAGCAGGGTGGGTGGGAGGCACGTGGCGAGGTATCCCCCACTGGGCGCCCCAGGTGACAGTCAGCCCCGCCGTGGCCGCCACTGCCCGGCTCCCCTCGCCGGCATGTCACAGTGCCTGGCCAAGCTGCAGGCTGCTTCTTCCCCCCCAGCCCGCGGCGGCATGATGCTCGTGGCGGGGGGGGGGGGGCCAGGCCGACATCCCCCCACCTCATGCGGCGGCTGCGCCATCATGAAGGTAGGGGACGCATGGGAGGCACGTGGTGAGGGCCGAGCCCCCCCCCCCGCAAGCCAACCGGGCTGCAGCAGCGGGGACCTCCCGCCCCTGACATCGATCGGTGGATCGAGGGGAAGGGGACAGGAGGAGGGGAAGGGGACAGGAGCAGGAAGAGGGGAAGGGAGCAGGAGGAGGGGACAGGGGACAGGAGCAGGGGACAGGAGGAGGGGACAGGAGCAGGGGACAGGAGGAGGGGAATGGGACAGGAGCAGGGGACAGGAGAGCTTCCGCGGTGGGGAGTAGGGAGCCATGTGGGGACCAGGGGGATCGCAGGGAAGGAGCAGAGGGGCCGCAGCATGGAGAGTACTTACCCTCCAACAGAGCTCCAGGCAGAATGGCCGCTCGTTGGGGGCGGGCTCATATAGAGCCTGGCCGCGCGCCCACAAAGCCTGGAGCGTGCGCCAATCAGGAGTCAGGTAGGGGAGTTTTTTTTTTTTTTTTTTCAGCGCGAGCAGGGAAATTTCAGCGCGAACGGGGGAATTTAAAAAAAAAAACACGTGTGCTGCTTGGGCCAATAGTTACTCGCCCGGGGGTTAAATCCACCCGCCCCGGGCGAGTAAATGTATACAATTGTCGAACACTGTATATATATATATATATATATATATATATATATATATATATATATATATTAAAAGGGTAGACCTGAATATGTGTTGTTAATGGAGATACTGGAAACCTTAAAAACTTTCCTTTCTCTTCCCCTTCCCCTCCCCACTCCCCCCCCCCCTTTCTGACTCCTAATAAATTGTAAAATCATTTTCAATGCTCTGAAGCTCAGTCATTTCAATGGAGCTCAGATCTTCCCTGACATGGAGAAGCAATTTGGTAGCATGCTGAATTTGGCCAAAATGATCAACAGCTAATGGCTGTTTTTTTGTCAGCTTACTCCAGGGCACTAGAGCAGGGGTGCTCAACTCAAGTCCTCAAGCCCCCCCCAATTGGTCAGGTTTTCAGGATATCCCAGCTTCAGCACGGGTGGCTCAATCAGACGCTCAGTCGAGGACTGAGCCTCTGATTGAGCCACCTGTGCTGAAGCAGGGACTGATTGCGAAACCTGTGCTGAAGTTGGGATATCTTGAAAAAATGACCAGTTGGGGGGTCTTGAGGACTGGAAGTGAGCACCCCTGCACTAGAGCAAGGTGAAGGCCAAGTGGTTGTAATTCAAGGTGGCATTGGTCTTGTCCCCCTTAGAGAAATGTATAATGGACATTGTTGAATGCAAATAATATTTGCAGAGACATATATTACCTACCAGAGACTCTCACATCCACCACCAGTTTAAGTTCTTTCAAATCTAAGGCTGTCTCACATTTTAATCTGGTCTGTAACTGTTTCATACACCCATAATATATATTTTCTTTAACTGTGCACGCAATGTCTTGTATATAATGTATACCCTGTTCATTTATGTAACTGTACTTGTAACCATGTATTATTTGTCTTAACTCTGTGCCCAGGACATACTTGAAAACGAGAGGTAACTCTCAATGTATTACTTCCTGGTAAAATATTTTATAAATAAATAATATATTATCCAACTCGTCTCCTGGCAGAAGCGTTGAATTCAGTGACGTTATCTAAGCAGACCCTCAGGAATGTTTCATCTCAACCTTGGCAAGATCTTGGATGTATAAGCTGTTTATGTGGGACTGTTTTGTACCTGGCTCATGTTGTCTAGCAGCTTCATAATTCTAGGTCCACATTTTCTGAAATCTCAGGATGCGTTCCTCCTACAACCCCAAACAATTGACACACTTAAGGGTAGGCTTTAGTTCTTCCCTAAAGGAAATGAAAATTTGTAGTCATTGCCAGGTCAGCAATATGTGAGCCAAATCATGATATTGCCATGTAATTGTATGCAGCAAGCGTGTTTGGTGTCATTCAAGAAGTTGTGCTTCTGTCGGATAAAGTGAATGTTATTATTGTGAACATTACTAGAAAAGGGCTTAAGTATTTATCTAAAACCATTTGATCAATAAAGATACATTGAGGTGCGATATTGTTTTAAAACAAGGGTTCTCAAGACCCCCCTAACAGGTCAGGTTTTCAGGATACGCCTGCTTCATCACCGGTGGCTCAATCAGTGGCTCAGTCAAAGACTGAGTCACTGCTTGAGCCACCTGTGCAGAAGCGGGGATATCCTGAAAACCTGACCTGTTGGGGGGTCTTAAGAACTGGCATTGAGAACCCTTATTTGCCCTCTTTAGACTTTAGATTTATATCATTAGCTGAGTGTGGGATTATTTGACAGTGGGGAGGGAAGGCTTAGGGAAGTACCTCTGGGACCCTTTGGGACCAGGGGGAATGGGCCAGGTGAAGAGGTCACCCCTCGAAACGTCGCCCCCCTAGTTTGCTTTCCTTTTTCCATTTTTGTGATTTTTTGCTTTTCTTTTGTGTTTTTTCCCCTTCTCCTTCTTTCCCCTCTACCCCCTTTAATTTTTGATTTTCTCTATGGTGATATTTATTCTTGCATTGGCGTATTGACTATTGTTGCTATATTTTCAGTTTATTATTAGTGTCATTAAATTATTCATATTCCCTACACTGGTATTCGCTTATATCTGTAGCTGTGAGACAGAGAGTGCTGGTACACTCTTTTGGTTTGTTATTACTAGAAAAGGGTTTAAGTATTTATTTTAAACCATTTGATCAATAAAGATACATTGAGGTGCGATATTGTTTTAAAACAAGGGTTCTCAAGACCCCCCTAACAGGTCAGGTTTTCAGGATACGCCTGCTTCATCACCGGTGGCTCAATCAGTGGCTCAGTCAAAGACTGAGTCACTGCTTGAGCCACCTGTGCAGAAGCGGGGATATTCTGAAAACCTGACCTGTTGGGGGGGTCTTAAGAACTGGCATTGAGAACCCTTGTTTTAAAGTATGTCCTGGGTTATAAAGCAGAGGCACAGACATCATCACAAAGAATTGAAGGAGTAGCTTAGTAGGGAGACGTTCTCGATTTTTTTCAGTAGCTAAAATTCTTGTGAATAAAAAGGATAGTTTAATAAAATGTTGTGAGAGAAATGTTGCTCATTAGTTTATTAATATTACTTTGCATTAAATTAGACTTTTTCAACAATGCAAACTGTGCTTTTTGTTATTCTAATAATGGTTATCTTTACTGTGACATACTATACCTTTATAAAGCAGAACATTGCATGTGTTGCATATAAACTTACCATTATTATCCTTTTTGTTCTTTCTGCAGAGGTCTCTTTATTACCATCCATGACCGCGGTCACATTTCCACACTGATGCAATCATGGCCTGAAAATGTTATTAAGGTATGTTTCATTTTATTTAAATATACATGTTGCAGTTAACTTCCCACCAGCATTGTTGTCACATTTCATATGTCCCTAAAACTTTTTTTTATAGTAATTTGTTTTAAGTTTGTTATTTAAAGGACCAAATTGTTAGTCATGTGACCTAGAGGTTACACTTGCCTCCTCCCTCACATTCTCCTCTCACATTCACAATGTAGCTAAAACCTGTCATTTTTACCTCCGTAACATTGCAAAGATACGCCCTTTCCTCTGTCCCTCTACTGCTAAAACTCTAATGCAGGCCCTTATTCTCTCCCATCCCGACTATTGTAACCTTCTACTGTCCGGCCTTCCTGCCGCTCACCTGTCTCCTCTACAATCTATCCTTAACGCTGCTGCCAGAATCACTTTACTCTCTCCCAAATGTGTCTCAGCGTCTCTCCTGCTGAAATCCCTCTCCTGGCTTCCTATGAAATCCCGTATTACTGTAGTTACAAAATTCTCTTCCTCTCTTTTAAGACTATACATTCTTCTGCTCCTCCTTGCATCTCAGCCCTAATTTCTCACTGAACACCTGCCCGACTCTTGCGTTCTGCTCTAGGATATCTTTCGTCTACCCTTTGTATCTAAAGCCCTCTCCCACCTAAAACCTCTCTCACTGATGGCCCCACACCTCTGGAATATCCTTCCCCTCAATATCCGACTGGCACCTTCTCTCTCCCTCTTTAAGACCTATCTAAAAACGCACCTCTTTACCGAAGCATATGGGTAGCTCCGCTGGCTGATGCTATACAACCCAGATGCACTGACCTTGACTTCTTGCAGACGCACTTACCATAAAACCCTCCTACTGTCTCTGTAACATCTCCCTAATTACCACTTATATTGGAAGCTCTTAAGGACAGAGACCCCCCTTCCTGTTACTGTCATGTATGAAGCGCTTATTCCCATTATGTCTTATATTATTATGTCACGTGTATTACTGCTTTGAAGTGCTATGTACATAAATGGTGCTTCACAAATAAAGATATACATACCTTGTTCTCTGTGAAATGAGAGAGTAGAATTAGTTTTCTTCTGTAACTCAGTGGATCTCAGTGTTTTGTGCTTCCTGATAGAGATTTTGTAATCTGGCAATAAATTGCCCCTACAATCAACCTGATAGAATAAATGTGCAATAAATGGCATAAATCTGTGTTTCTTACTACGGAAAACTGGGAGAATCCTATTAACTCCAGTGTGCATGTGCCTGCCAGGAATGTATTGGTAATTATCTGCAACCCCCTACAATACTTGGGGAACTATTTGTCTTTGTCCTACTCCAGAGGATGGTGCAATACAGTATGACTCACATTATATAAATCAAGTCCTAGTTATTATTTTTTTTTTATACCACTCTTTTCTGTTTTTAAGGCTGTTGTGGTGACAGATGGAGAGCGGATTCTTGGTCTTGGAGATCTTGGAAGTTACGGCATGGGCATCCCCGTGGGTAAACTGGCACTTTATACAGCATGTGGCGGAGTGAAGCCTCAGGAGTGTCTGCCTGTAATGCTGGATGTAGGAACAGATAATGAGGTAACTGTGTAATATACCAAACAATCTACATTTACATTTATAAATGTCAGTTACCCGCATGCAAATTGCAAATGCATTACCTGCCTGTTGAATACATAGGGGCCTATGCTAGTAGCCTTCAAAACCCACTTATCAAGGCTTTTTAGCTGTTATCAACCCAAAATGCCTACAGCGATTCAGAGAGCCTCAATAAGTGAGCTGAATCACCATTTTTTTCTGTCGTCCAAAACACATTGCCAAGTGAGCCACGATAAGCCTCTTATCGGCAGGTTTTTGAAACTTGTGCAATTCTAGTAGCCTCGATAAGCTTATCGAGGCTTATCGAGGCTTATCGAGGCTCTAGAATGGCGAGTCTCTCCCAAATTCCTCTCGCCACAAAAAGTTGGCACCCACCCAGTAGGTATAAATACCCACCAAGGGCCAAATACCAACTTTACCCATCCTCGCTACCCACAATAAACATTAAAAAACACAACAACCCTACTACCCACCTCCTCTACCCCCCAACCCCCCCCCCCCCACAACACATACAGTACAGTAATGGGCAAAATTACTATTATCCAGATATGGATAATAGTTCATTTTATAAAACAAGAAACAAAGAAGTCCAGAGCAACATCAAATGTGACAAAAATACACAGTGAAATACCTATATATCTCTTGAAAAAGGGGTCATTTAGTTAACCCTTTGGCCAAAGCGTATAAGCCTGCGAGCCACTTTCAGGGCACGACCATAATATCGCAGGTCCTAAACACTAACTGATTAAAATCCTTATTTACCTTTATAATTAGGGGAAGGATGGTCCTTGCATTGAACCTGTCGCAACCAGCTGCATGAAAAGAAAACCTGCTTACTTGGACAGTGGGGAGGGGCGAGCGTTAAACCCTGGGTGGGAGGGGCCACTAACCTCCAAAACAGCTGAGATCAGCTGGACAAAGTAAACAAACACACAGATACCCAGCAAGCTCTCAGAAACCCCCCCAAATTACCACAAAATATCTATATGTGTATAAGTGTCAAAAGGAGTGTTACTGGGCGTGGCTAATTGTATAAAACAAGAAACAAAGAAGTCCAGAGCAACATCCAATATGACAAAAATACACAGTGAAATACCTACAGTAGCGGCAGCTTTTATTTGAACACTTCCCGCACGGCAGGATGCGTGCGGGAAGCGTGGAGACGCGGCTTGTTGCGGCGCACTGTGACGTCACAGTCACGTGCGCGCCCGGCTTCCCCGGGCTTCCCCGACACCCCTGGAGTTTAAAGTGAGGTAAGCGGGGGTGCGGGGAAGCAGAGGGGCAGAGCAGGAGCCGTGTTCGGGGTCGGGAAGGGGGGATAAAATGTGCGCGAAGTGGAGGGGGGGTGCGTGTAGGAAACGCGGCGGCGCGCGGTCTTGACTGGCGGCAGCCGGAGTAGATCCCGGCATGCCGCCGGCATTTGTTCAAATAAAAGCTGCCGCTACTGTATATATCTCTTGAAAAAGGGGTCATTTAGTTAACCCATTGGCCAAAGCGTATAAGCCTGCGAGCCACTTTCAAGGCATGACCATAATATCGCAGGTCCTAAACACTAACTGATTTTAAAAAGTGGCTCGCAGGCTTATACGCTTTGGCCAAAGGGTTAACTAAATGACCCATTTTTCAAGAGATATATAGGTATTTCACTGTGTATTTTTGTCACATTGGATGTTGCCCCTCATTCCAGTAAGAGAGCTGGATGCTACAGGCAGGCACTGACCTGCAACAGGACATTTGGCCTTGGAGCCCAACTTTCCCTTCAGCCTGCCAGCTGTTCCTTTAAGGCAACGGGCACTATCGCGCGCGGGCGCGCAGAGACTTCCTGTTGCTCCGTAGGAGGAAGTGAGGCGTGTGTCTACACGCGGTGCAGAGCTGTGGACCCCGCACACCAGCCCCCACGGCCGGAGCTGTTCCGGTTACCATCGTAAGGACTGACTGGTGTCTGAGCCGCAGTGGAGCAGAGGCATCACCCGCCAGGGAGATCATCTCTACCTAGGACTTGTTCCTACCATGCGAGCTTAAACCTTGCTGTATGTAAGTAGGGCTCCAATTTTTGTGCTCCGGATGACCTGCGGTTCCTTGTATTTGCCATTGTCGGTCTTGGCATAGTTCTTTTTAATAAATAATTATTTTAATAATCGCTAGGATTCTTAACTGTTTGTGTGTATTAGTGCAGTACTGCTTACCCTACAGTGTTGCGCTATGATTTTTGTTTGTTTGTGTTCTTTTCTTTGCATGGTCTGTCGAGCAAGTGTGCGGATCCCTTGAGGAGTACAGGACATTCCACTGACTATTTGGCGCCAGGTTTTTCTTTATATTGGATGTTGCTCTGGACTTCTTTGTTTCTTGTTTTATACAATTAGCCACGCCCAGTAGCACTCCTTTTGACACACATATATATATATATATATATATATATATATACATATATATATATTATATATATATATATATTTGTGGTAATTTGGGGGGGTTTCTGAGAGCTTGCTGGGTATCTGTGTGTTTGATAATAGCTCATTTGCCCATTCAAAATCAAACATTAGCCAACATAAATAAAGTAAATAAAACTTCTACTTACCCCTGCCATCATGTACTCATCACCACGGTCCATGTCCTCCGTTGGCAGCAAGAGTACAAGAAAAAATACAATCTAATGTCCCCTAACCCCTTAATCACCTTAGCGGTTTATAACCGCTATAGTAATTAAGGCGTTAACCCACCCTCACCCGTTACCCACCCGGGAGGCCTAACCACCCACCCCAGCACAAGTATCCCTACCCTACCCATTGATTGGCACGTGGTACATCATACCCATATAATGTGGGCATGATAAGCCACTATAGCAGTCAATGGCCAACCTATACAAAAAATCATGAAGCACAACAATACACAACAATTAACCCCCAGTTTTGGTCATTTAGCTATCGCCAGTCGTCAGAGTCTTTCTGAATACCGTAATAACTACACTGACAAAACTGGAGGCATAACAGGCCCAGCGAGACATTTTATGAAGGCCAATAGCATAGGCCCCATATTCTTTTTAGCTTCATTTCAGTGAAGTAGCTTTATAGCTCAAAGCTGTTAGAATGTTTTTGATTAAGACACGGATACTACTGACACTAGAGAGGAAATCATGTATGGTATGTAGCACTCCTGCCCAGCCTAGAAAAGTTTCCAGGAAGTAACCAGAGCTATCTGTTTGAACAGAAAGTCAGATATGCCTTTCTGCTATTTTGGCACTTGTGGTTTTTACAAGCTTTCATTGTTTCAGATCCTGAGAGCCTGACCTGTAGTGTTTGCCACCCTCAGGCTTGAGCAATGACGGGTACCACTTCTAATGTTTGCCTTTCGTCTAGCACCTCTATGTTAGATATATGGCTGAAATCCATATCCCTCTTTAACTTTTACGCTGCATCTTTCTCACTGCCTAAGGCTTTTTGTCCAGAATAGGGCTGTCTAACCCAAAGTCTTGCACCAAATTCAGCCCCACTTCGATTTTTGTTGTGAGTTCAGACTTGTGTCTGAATGTGGATTTGCCAACCATGTTCCACTGTATTTTTGTCAGTTTTGCAGTTTAGCAAAGTCACCCATAATCTTGCAAGCCATTATAAGTTTTCCCAATTAGCTTGAGGCTTTGCAGCTATAATGGGGCCACATTGCTGGAGAAGATGAACCACTGTTGGTCCCTTTGCTTCTCTGGTAGCATCATATATGGCAACACAAATGTGTACTGTATCTAACATCATCCTATTCAATTTACACCACATACTGTATGTATAATAAGTATATGGCTGCATTTATTTTGGAGGTAAATTGCTCTGCGTCCATTCACTGTGGAACTTCAGCTTGACATCAGGAAACACCAAATAATGCTGAGCAGCAGAAACTTTAACCATTTACAATCTTTATTTAAATACACAAGCATCATACCATTTTTCTTGGAGGAAAACCTGAGACGTCTAGGCTAACAATGTTAGAGATGTTAGCAGTAGAGTCTAGTTCTTAAATGTTCTGGTGTGGGCTCTACTTCAGAGGAAGGTATATGCGCACTTGTTAACCGAGGAATCTGCTTTGGTATCGGCTCTTTATCAGATGGTGTCATCCCTTCAGACAGTGGCAAGGGTTCTGGTGAGCTCCGGAATAGATGGGGCAGGCAGTTCTAAAGTCAGGACTCCTCAAGGCTGCGTCTCAGTTTCTATGTGCAGTCACCACTATAGGTTGAGTACACCGTATCTCTCGTTCTTATTGATTTGGAAGCACCCGTCTCTTGAGTGCAGGAATTTGCTAGGGCTTAAGATTCTTTGTCCCCTCAGATATTTTTCTCAGAGAGTCTATTCTACACAATCCTTAAGTAAGAAACTTTGTAGCAACTTGAGCTCTGTATGCATGGAGTTAAGTGGAGAAACACTCCCTTCCCCTTTGCTCCCCAGATAGGGTCGGGGTTGCTGTATTCATGCCAAAATGTTGTCAGGCTTTCTAGTTAGCATCGAAGTTTCAGATTTTTTTTGCAAACAGATTTTTGGGGTGGGAAAATCATTGCAACGATTTAACTTCATAAAAACAAAGCAAATGGTGCAAAAAGTTCCACCTAAAAAAAATTCTTGCTTTCTGTATTCCGCAGCCAAAAACACATAGGCCACTCTGAGCCAGCCATAGCGGAGTCAAACTCGGACTTATGGTTATTAGAACTAATTGATGCAGATGGTATAAGAATACAGGAGACCTGGTGGTTGTAGACTTCTTACTGATTCTGGGGTGTCAGAGTTGTACTGTAGGTTTGACTCTGGGCTGGTGTAGGAAGGGAACACCAAATAACATTGAGCACCAGGAACTGTTCAACAATCTACAATCTTTATTTAAATGCACAAGCATCATATCATTTCTATTGTAGGAAAACCGCAAAAATACAGTTCTTAGATGTTACGGATGTTAGCCTCAATTCCATAAGGATAAAAGGCAGGGCCCCAATCTATGACACAATATCTTACGACCTAATGCTCTTTAAATCCAATATGGTTTATTGCTAGAGCTTGCAATTCCTGTAGCACTGTGGCTCTCTGGAGATTATTTCAGGTTCTGTTCTTTTCCCTTGAGTGGACATCACAACACTTGCCTGGTTACCAGCTCCCAAGATGTTCCTAACTATATACAATACAACATGCCTTTTTATAGACTCTCTATAGACACTCTATAGACACTTCACTTAGATTCCTATTGGGTAGAATCTAAGGGGGTTATGCACAAAGCAGTAATAAGTGTTTTTAAGTGAGATAAATTCCTTTATTTCTCATTATTGTGTGCAGCGCGATTCACAAAGCAATGATAACACTGCAGTATCGCGCTTAATAGGCTTTTTATCATCAAAACCCAGTCATTGCTAAAAAAAATGCGCCATAAATTGCGCCATAAAGCATTTATCTCCCTTAAAAACACTTATCACTGCTTTGTGCATAACCCCCTAAATCTCTAAATAGGATGTTTCTTCAAACACAGGGAACTTAACCACTTAAATAGCTAGGGCACATTAGTGTGCCATCAGGGTTATTACACTCCTGAATGCACAATATTTGATGCTGTGCTTTTAATGTGAGACATGCTTATTAAGTGAATTAGACATCATTTAGGGAAAGTTCTCATATAAAAAGCATTATTTATGCCTAGAAGAAATCTCTACATGTGCAGTTATACATCGCAATATAGATAAAAGCCACCTCATTTGTTTACAGCTTCATGGAAAAACACTCTCTAATGTAGTATTTATGAGGCACTTTCTGCTATTCACTATATACAGCTCAGCCTCGTTATAACGCGATCCGTTACAACGCGAATCTGCTTATAACGCGATGCAAGCGTGGCTCCCAATTTTCGTATTTATGAATACTTTACAACACGATTATTGGTATTTTCAATACTTTATTGTACAATGCATACAAGTGTACATTATTTCCAACGCGATCCGCTTATAGCGCGATGTGATTCTTTGGACCCCAAGCACAGCGTTGTAAGGGGGTTGAGCAGTATATATATATATATATGTAATTTTTTTATATATATATTATAGATTTATCTGTCACTGTTTGCACTCCAACAAACACATTTTTTCCACTATTATAAGACTGAGTTACACAGTCAGTAAAAGTTGGAGCTGCCTTTGTTTTCACAAAAACACTATTGTTGTCATTTTAGTTTATTTTGGTCACTAACACTTTTTAATATCATTGTTCACTTTACCAGGGGGCGCTTCTTTTCTTTGTTTTTCACTTTCTGTTGTGTAGCAACTTCTTCTGATTAATATTTTTTTCGTTGATAGCATTGATCGTGTATCCCACACATTGAATATTGCAGGCACAGCAAGTTCCTGCCCCGTAGAGCATAACCAGCAATACCACATTCCCCTCTTATTTATTTATTTTATTATTTGTATATGTAAAGCATGTGGCAATGTGTAATTCTATATTCTTACCTTAATTGGCAATCGTTTGGTGCTCCTGTTATAAATCTGGAGAAATCCCTACGATATAACTAATTTAATGGCTGCTTCAGTAAGTGTAACTCAGCAGCTACAATAGCCTTATATTAGAAAGATAACATTATCTATTGTTACAGTTTATAGCTCAAACTGCTGGGAATATTGGCAACAAATTATCACACAGTGAAGTGTTTTAAAGATCTTGCCCTGCTTGGGAGATGTGCTAAATCCTGTTATAGAAATCAAACCATGCTATAAAATTCATTACAAATAGCATTAAGAGTGAGAAAATTGGGGAAAAAATGCAGTAAGTATTATCTAATACTACAGAAACTATTTATTTAAAAAATAAAAACATTTAAGATTTCACATATGTATTTTGCTGCTTTAAAGCCTAATTTTGATGCGCGAGTCAAAGGGAGATAAGATGACTTGTGCAAGGTCACAAGGAGAGCTGACATTAGGATTCGAGTCAGATTCGCCCACATCAAAGTGCCTGAGCTACTCCAGCATTCTTTACAAGCTAAATTCTTCTACAATTAAGGTATTCAAGAAAGCTTAATACGAATGCTAGTAAAAACAAATTCTATTGAAACATGGTATATTTTCTTCTTGGAGACCTACATGTTTTCCACCCTAGTAATTTAAGGAACTTATTATCACCCTAAATAGCCAGGATTCTTTTTAAATTACGGCTTTTTACGCATTATTAAGTAAAAGAGCTCGAGGAATGTTGAAAATTAGCAGTACATCTAGATCAAAGAACGGTAAATGTATCACTTCTACTTCAAACTCACACTAACCGCTACCTTTATATTACCTGATGTGCGACATTACTTTGCTTAATGCTGTTTTTTTATTTTTCAAACAAACATGCCATTTTTATTTAACTCGCCTCTTTATACATTTACAATGCGATACAGTAATCCAGCGCAGAGCTGCTTTGGGAATATAAAGGGGAGAAACAGTTCATTCCTTTGTACAGTATGAAGGGACAACTTCATGCTTTGCTTGGGGCATTCTGCTTAAGATGAAGGGCCATAATTACTAAGCCGTGCTATGCCAAAATACACCTTCCAGCCCTTTTCCGGGAGGTGTAAGCGGGGTTATGGCACAGCACCGCTAGGGAATGTAGCCCACAATGTTTTACTGCTGCATATTAGGCAAGTCATACAGTGGATTGCTGCACCGTATTCCAGAATGTATTTATTCAATACAATATACTAATATCAAATATATGCAGAATCTATGCCAGACTTGGAAGAATACCACGTCAAAGCAAACATTAGGACTGTAGAACCCTGCCCCAAATGACTTTAAATAATTAAAGGTGAAATCCCACTTAGTAACATTAAAAGGAGTTGCAATACATGGAAAGCACTCAGCTACTGTAATATACAGCATAAAACTAATACAGAGAAAGCATTCAGCTACTGTAATATACTGTAAAGAACCAATACAGAGAACGCATTCGGCTTCTGTAATATACAGTATAAAACTAATAGAGAGAAAGCATTCAGCTACTGTAATATACTGTATAGAACTAATACAGAGAAAGCATTCAGCTACTGTAATATACTGTGTAAGGGGGTCACCCCCGGTTCCCCTGATCTTCCTTTGCCCCCTGCCTTACCCCTGTGGCAGTGGGGGAAGGGGACGGCGACTTCTCCCGGTTGGCGCCGCTATCTGGGCCGGCACCGTCGGGGTCCTGATGCTCGCGCATGCACGAAGGGTTGCGCATGCGCAGATAGCCGCGGCGGCCATGTTGTGGGTGGCACGAGGTTCGCGCAATGCGCAGAGGTTGGCAAGGGTAGTGGTGGCCATTACAAGTGTGCAGGAGCTCTGGGAGGTTGCGCAGCGCAGTTAAGCTTAGCGGCGGCCTTTACAGCTTCGCACAGGCACAGTAGAGGTCCTGAGTGGACTACATCTCCCAGCAGCCTCTGGGGAATGCCCTATGATCCCTGTCACCTGCAGCCAGCCAGCCACTGAGACTTGCAGATTCTCTGCAGCAGGGAATTGGATACAATGTTGTGTGCAGAGTCAGGAAGCAGACTGTGAAGCACATGAGTCAGTCAGGCTAAGGATACAGAGGGGGAAAGAAGGGGGGCAGAGAGCTGCGAGCTTCTGCCCTAGGCCAGAAATTCCCAGGCTAGAGTTGAGGCCCTGACTCCCAACTAGTGGGGGTGGGTGGTCACAGGGACAGGCCCTTAGGTAAGGACCCTGTGCCCCTTCAGCTGTGTGCTAGGCAGGGACCTAGTGACAGACCCTGTGCAGTTCATTAGTGTATGGAGAGGGAGAGACACTGTGCAGTTCTTTAGTGCAGGGACCCAGTGAAAGGGGTTTGCTACATGTTCCTGTGTGCTGCGTTGCTGATCCAGAGACTGTCCTTACGGTGGGACGTCCGGCGGGACCCCATCCCACGCGGAGGTACAGATCAGCGCTGGACCAAGCGGTGCCGGTAGACCCTTTGCGAAGACACCCAGGTGTAGAGACACCTGGGCAGGTATTTACAACCTTCCACACGTGCACCAACTTTAACTTGCTCCTCACATGTGACAGGCCTGTTCACACACTTGGGTGGGCTTGGACTCTTTGGACACAGGGTTGGGAAGGAGGTTATAACCCAGTTAGGGGCTAAGAAGGTTATAGTTGCCAGCTAGTGGCAGAGGGTGGTACATATATCTTGTTGTGGATTGCTGATGTATGTGTTAAGTTACATTCTGCATATAGTAAAGACCGTTGCTATTTTACATCCAGTGTATGTGTTCATTTGTATGTGTCCTGCGAGGAACAACTCCCGCTCTGCTGGGAGCCATCGCAGGTGGAGGTGCTGCACCATATAGTATTGTTCAGGAGGATACTCAGGCGGAGGCTCAGGCCACCTGTGAGCATAACGGGTAAAGCACCACACCTGGTAACATATAGGTTCCCCCTCACATACACCCTATATGCGATTGGGTGGGGGAAGACCCGTTACATTTGGAGGCGCTGCTGAGATCAGACCTGGGGTGCCCTATAGATTTTTTTTTCCAAATTACAAATGTTCAAAGACGGGCGAGCACCAGGACTGTGCAAGAAATTGTTGCAGAATATTGTCCAGGTCTGGCACGAAAAACAGAGCCCCGCCCCTGCGCTATGAGTGACTCAGTGCAGAGTCAGAATCACTCCTTGAAAGAAGGTGCTCCTCCTCTGGAGTCCACCAGGGGGAGCCAGCACAGTGAGTCTCAATCAGTAACTGCTGTCTCCACTAAGGACAGTACAGGATGCACTAAAACACACCCTCACCTGTATGTGATCCGGCAATTACCAGGAATAGGCGAACTCGTGCTACTGTGCCCCTGTTTACTGGAAGCCTGGGAGAAGGGAGTTGACCTATTCCAGCTCCCGCTAGACTGCAGGAGGACAGAGGTTGACCGGTAAAAGTGCCTACAATGCTTTATTGCCACCTGTGACTGTTCTAGGGACGAACTGACGTGGGGGCCCGACTGTGCCTGCTGCGGGGAACAGTTCCTGAAGCCAGTGCTGCTGTGTGCTACGGAACCCGCAGAGAAAGATGCGGCTAACCAACCTACCTCAACTACGGAGGGCCCGTGCGCCCTAACCGCGGTTCCAGATTCGGTTCCCATGCCGGAATCACAGATGGAACCACAGATGACGGAATCAACGAAGGGTAAGGTGACTGCCCAGGGAGAATGGGAATCGCTACCACTGGTACTGTCGGAGCAGGACCGCTTCATGCCGATTGCCGCCAGTATATGCGAGGCGCCCCGACGCTGTTCCCCTGCGGAGGTGTCCCTACCCCCATCCTTGTCTACTGATGACAGCAGCCAACCAGCCGTGGTGATGCGCCAGCCGGCGGACCACCCAAGTGAAGCTGAAGCATCTGCTGCGCACCCTGCTGTGGGCCCGCTGCACATTGACATCCCTCGGCAGCAAGCGCTGGTGCGGCCGGAGCCGCGGAAGAGTCCCACGGCCGTGGCGACTCCCAGTGTGTTGGAGGGACATCCGGAGACGGGACCGGAGGAAGAGGAACCCATCGCAAGCCAGCGGATTGGTGAGGAACCTCCTTACTCCCCACAGGCTCCGATGGAGGCGGTCGTGGAAAAGGCCCCAACTAAGGCTCATGACCTGATGGTGGGCCCGTATGAACCGCTACCATAACTGAACGGTGGGTAACCGCTACCATAACTGAACTGAGTTTGAGTCCGTGCGCTCCAACCCAAATGGTCACAGGACTTGGATCCAACGCTCCCGAGTTTCCAGAAAGTGAGTGGACTGCCCCAGAAGTGCAGGGGACAGGGCCCAAGACAGCCAAAGTGGGAACTGACAACGTCCCCGAGGACCTGTTGGCCACCGTGAATCACCGCAGTGGTAAGGTATCAACCCTTTACCCCCTGCAGAATGTGACAGAGACTTTGAGTAAAGAGACCTTGCTAAGCGCTCGCTCTCCAGTGGAAGCCTCCCAAGGGCTTAGGGACAAGGACTGTGTTGTGAGTGATCCAGTGAAATTTGCCTCCTCTAAGCGCGATATGTAGCATTTCATTCGCCATGTGGTGGACCGCGGAAAAGATCAAGATCTCCTAGCCTACCGCATCCATGCCGCGGATGGCCGGGTAAAGGTCTGGCCAAGAGACACTGTGCTATTCCTTCCACCAGGGGGAAGAAGTAGTATTGAACCAGTGACTGTTGCACATGACCACAATCTCAAAGAGTCTACAGAGACTCCAGTGTTGGTAACAGAGACTACCCAGGCGGAGGCTCACAAAAGTAAAAGTGAGGTACCCCCACATAATCAGTTAGGGGCACCCCACAATTGTCTCAGAAAACAGCTAACACTCAGCTGGCCTCGGGTATTACTGTGTGTGATATGCCATGTATCAGTGATGTTACAGTCAACATGTTAAGTTGTACAGTTTATGCAATGCATTTTTATTGTGTAACTTTCTGTAATGTGACACTGTTCTCCAAGCGGGGACGTTGGTGTTTCAACCAGGGGGAGAGTGTAAGGGGGTCACCCCCGGTTCCCCTGATCTTCCTTTGCCCCCTGCCTTACCCCTGTGGCAGTGGGGGAAGGGGACGGTGACTTATTTTGGTTGGTGCCGCCATCTGGGCCAGCGTCGTCGGGGTCCTGATGCTCGCGCATGCACGAAGGGTTGCGCATGCGCAGATAGCCGCGGTGGCTATATTGTGGGTGGCACGAGGTTCGCGCAATGCGCAGAGGTTGGCAAGGGTAGCGGTGGCCATTACAAGTGTGCAGGAGCTCTGGGAGGTTGCGCAGGCGCAGTTAAGCGTAGCGGTGGCCTTTACAGCTTCGCACAGGCGCAGTAGAGACCGCGCACGCGGTCCCCATAGGAAAGAGGTCCTGAGTGGACTACATCTCCCAGCAGCCTCTGGGGAATGCCCTATGATCCCTGTCACCTGCAGCTAGCCAGCCACTGAGACTTGCAGATTCTCTGCAGCAGGGAATTGGATACAATGTTGTGTGCAGAGTCAGGAAGCAGACTGTGAAGCACATGAGTCAGTCAGGCTAAGGATACAGAGGGGGAAAGAAGGGGGGCAGAGAGCTGCGAGCTTCTGCCCTAGGCCAGAAATCCCCAGACTAGAGTTGAGGCCCTGACTCCCCACTAGTGAGGGTGGGTGGTCACAGGGACAGGCCCTTAGGTAAGGAAGAAAAAAATAAAAACCGGGCGCTTCTCAAAGTGAATAATTAAATAACTATATAATATACGTGACAGTGATGTATAATTAATAATCAGTGCACAAAATTGTGTTTAGTGACCTTCACCAGTGTATGAAAAATTATATAAATATTAAAGTGCAATACAATGAATAAAAAAGCAGCTCTACACCCTTAGGATGGACTGTTCAGGTCCAGATGGTTCTTGTGTAGATTTTCAAATTGGAGCGGAGCGCTGGGTGACTCAGGATTATGAAAAAGAAAAATAAATACAATAGTGCAGATGGTAATGATATAAAATTATAATAAAATGTTCTCTGTAGTAGTGGTACTCACAGATTGCACTATCAAATATAAGCGTATCAGAGACCCTTCTCTCTCTGATGGGAGCCCTTTAATGGAAATCCCTCAGAGTGGTATGCTGATACTGGAAGCTTGTATTATGGTGGTTCAGTTATCCTCCCAGGGGTATGTAAAAGTGAAAGAGAGAACACACAATAGAGTAGTATAGTCTAAAATTGTATTGGCAGCAATCGATAATCATATGTATAATACACTCACATTTTGTAATATAATTTGGTTCGTGGGAGAGGACAGCTGTGAATGGAGAACGCCGGTTGTTCCTGGAGCGGAGGAGCCCTTCCGCATACGTCACTGGTACCTTCGTCACGTCCTGTGGTGTCGTAAGTCAGGGCGGAAGAGGCTGCCTGGTGTGTCCGTCTCCTACTAGTTTGCCAGCAGTTGTCTCCCGGTTTCCTCAGCACAATCACCTCCCACAGCGGATCGATTCAACGCGTTTCGCTGTGGCTTCTTCAGGAATCGAATTCTGAATTCGAATTAGACTATACTACTCTATTGTGTGTTCTCTCTTTCACTTTTACATACCCCTGGGAGGATAACTGAACCACCATAATACAAGCTTCCAGTATCAGCATACCACTCTGAGGGATTTCCATTAAAGGGCTCCCATCAGAGAGAGAAGGGTCTCTGATACGCTTATATTTGATAGTGCAATCTGTGAGTACCACTACTACAGAGAACATTTTATTATAATTTTATATCATTACCATCTGCACTATTGTATTTATTTTTCTTTTTCATAATCCTGAGTCACCCAGCGCTCCGCTCCAATTTGAAAATCTACCTTAGGTAAGGACCCTGTGCTCCTTCAGCTGTGTGCTAGGCAGGGACCTAGTGACAGACCCTGTGCAGTTCATTAGTGTATGGAGAGGGAGAGACACTGTGCAGTTCTTTAGTGCAGGGACCCAGTAAAAGGGGTTTGCTGCATGTTCCTGTGTGCTGCGTTGCTGATCCAGAGACTGTCCTTACGGTGACCTTACTAAAGACCATTCCTATTTTACATCCAGTGTATGTGTTCATTTGTATGTGTCCTGCGAGGAATAACTCCCGCTCTGCTGGGAGCCATCGCAGGTGGAGGCGCTGCACCATATAGTATTGTTCAAGAGGATACACCCCAGGCTCTCATTGGCGGAGGCTCAGGCCTTCTGTGAGCCTAACAGGTAAAGCACCACACCTGGTAACATATAGGTTCCCCCTCACATACACCCTATATGCGATTGGGTGGGGGAAGACCCGTTACACTGTATAGAACTATACAGAGATAGCACTCAGCTACTGTAATATACTGTATAGAACTATACAGAGATAGCACTCAGCTACTGTAATATACTGTATAGAACTAATACAGAGATAGCACTCAGCTACTGTAATATACTGTATAGAACTATACAGAGATAGCACTCAGCTACTGTAATATACTGTATAGAACTAATACAGAGATAGCACTCAGCTACTGTAATATACTGTATAGAACTAATACAGCGATAGCACTCAGCTACTGTAATATACAGTATAGAACTATACAGAGATAGCACTCGGCTACTGTAATATACTGTATAGAACTATACAGAGATAGCACTCAGCTACTGTAATATACTGTATAGAACTATACAGAGATAGCACTCAGCTTCTGTAATATACTGTATAGAACTATACAGAGATAGCACTCAGCTACTGTAATATACTGTATTGAACTAATACAGAGATAGCACTCAGCTACTGTAATATACTGTATAGAACTAATAAAGAGATAGCACTCAGCTACTGTAATATACTGTATAGAACTATACAGAGATAGCACTCAGCTACTGTAATATACTGTATAGAACTAATACAGAGATAGCACTCAGCTACTGTAATATACTGTATAGAACTATACAGAGATAGCACTCAGCTACTGTAATATACTGTATAGAACTAATACAGAGATAGCACTCAGCTACTGTAATATACTGTATAGAACTAATACAGAGATAGCACTCAGCTACTGTAATATACTGTATAGAACTATACAGAGATAGCACTCGGCTACTGTAATATACTGTATAGAACTATACAGAGATAGCACTCGGCTACTGTAATATACTGTATAGAACTAATACAGAGATAGCACTCAGCTACTGTAATATACTGTATAGAACTAATACAGAGATAGCACTCGGCTACTGTAATATACTGTATAGAACTAATACAGAGATAGCACTCGGCTACTGTAATATACTGTATAGAACTATACAGAGATAGCACTCGGCTACTGTAATATACTGTATAGAAGTATACAGAGATAGCACTCGGCTACTGTAATATACTGTATAGAACTAATACAGAGATAGCACTCGGCTACTGTAATATACTGTATAGAACTAATACAGAGATAGCACTCAGCTACTGTAATATACAGTATAGAACTATACAGAGATAGCACTCAGCTACTGTAATATACTGTATAGAACTAATACAGAGATAGCACTCAGCTACTGTAATATACTGTATAGAACTATACAGAGAAAGCACTCAGCTACTGTAATATACAGTATAGAACTATACAGAAATAGCACTCAGCTTCTGTAATATACTGTATAGAACTAATACAGAGATAGCACTCAGCTACTGTAATATACTGTATAGAACTAATACAGAGATAGCACTCAGCTACTGTAATATACTGTATAGAACTAATACAGAGATAGCACTCGGCTACTGTAATATACTGTATAGAACTAATACAGAGATAGCACTCGGCTACTGTAATAAACTGTATAGAACTAATACAGAGATAGCACTCGGCTACTGTAATATACTCTATAGAACTATACAGAGATAGCACTCAGCTACTGTAATATACTGTATATAACTAATACAGAGATAGCACTCGGCTACTGTAATATACTGTATAGAACTATACAGAGATAGCACTCAGCTTCTGTAATATACTGTATAGAACTATACAGAGATAGCACTCAGCTACTGTAATATACTGTATTGAACTAATACAGAGATAGCACTCAGCTACTGTAATATACTGTATTGAACTAATACAGAGATAGCACTCAGCTACTGTAATATACTGTATAGAACTAATAAAGAGATAGCACTCAGCTACTGTAATATACTGTATAGAACTATACAGAGATAGCACTCAGCTACTGTAATATACTGTATAGAACTAATACAGAGATAGCACTCAGCTACTGTAATATACTGTATAGAACTATACAGAGATAGCACTCAGCTACTGTAATATACTGTATAGAACTAATACAGAGATAGCACTCAGCTACTGTAATATACTGTATAGAACTAATACAGAGATAGCACTCAGCTACTGTAATATACTGTATAGAACTATACAGAGATAGCACTCGGCTACTGTAATATACTGTATAGAACTATACAGAGATAGCACTCGGCTACTGTAATATACTGTATAGAACTAATACAGAGATAGCACTCAGCTACTGTAATATACTGTATAGAACTAATACAGAGATAGCACTCGGCTACTGTAATATACTGTATAGAACTAATACAGAGATAGCACTCGGCTACTGTAATATACTGTATAGAACTATACAGAGATAGCACTCGGCTACTGTAATATACTGTATAGAAGTATACAGAGATAGCACTCGGCTACTGTAATATACTGTATAGAACTAATACAGAGATAGCACTCGGCTACTGTAATATACTGTATAGAACTAATACAGAGATAGCACTCAGCTACTGTAATATACAGTATAGAACTATACAGAGATAGCACTCAGCTACTGTAATATACTGTATAGAACTAATACAGAGATAGCACTCAGCTACTGTAATATACTGTATAGAACTATACAGAGAAAGCACTCAGCTACTGTAATATACAGTATAGAACTATACAGAAATAGCACTCAGCTTCTGTAATATACTGTATAGAACTAATACAGAGATAGCACTCAGCAACTGTAATATACTGTATAGAACTAATACAGAGATAGCACTCAGCTACTGTAATATACTGTATAGAACTAATACAGAGATAGCACTCGGCTACTGTAATATACTGTATAGAACTAATACAGAGATAGCACTCGGCTACTGTAATAAACTGTATAGAACTAATACAGAGATAGCACTCGGCTACTGTAATATACTCTATAGAACTATACAGAGATAGCACTCAGCTACTGTAATATACTGTATATAACTAATACAGAGATAGCACTCGGCTACTGTAATATACTGTATAGAACTATACAGAGATAGCACTCAGCTACTGTAATATACTGCATAGAACTAATACAGAGAAAGCATTCAGCTACCCCACTTTCTGCCAGCTCCGGAGCTCGCGAACCCCCCCCCCCTCCCCTCCTACCTTTACCACTGTGTCAAATGACATCTGGGGTCACATGACATCAGGTCACATGACCCACTGCATCATTTGACGGCTGTGACGTCATGACCAAATGACGCCGCGTTGCCATGGAGACGCGTCACCGCGTCTGATTCCAGGTGCGTTTTTTTTGTTGCAGGGGCCTCACTCGATCCCCTGGCATTTAATTTAAATACCTGGGAGAGGAGCGTGGGACCTCTAAAACCACCCGCGTCCGCCCAGACAAATCTCCCGCCCCCCTTGGGGGGCGCGCCCCCCAGTTTGCGCACCGCTGATCAAACCCATAGCTATTTATTATATCCCAATATATATATATATATATATATATATAATACTTGGTATTTGTTATATATATTTGGGATATAGGTATTAATGTACAGCTAAGAAATACTGCATAGATCCAGACACTACAACCAAATATCTTTAATAGGACTCACTTATCTGGTGCAAATACTGTAGCACCTTTATTAGGTTTTAGCAGATAGAGAATATATATATTTATTGCTACATTTCCATAACATATATGTGGCTCCTTTAGTAGAGTGTGCAGATCTGTGCTATTAGCTGCACAAGCTCCAATGTAGGTAGAATTGCTTGCTACCACAAAGCTACTGTATTACTTTTATTTAAGGACTCTGTAGAACACAGACAGTATGCTTCCTAGTACTCTATGCAGCTAAATTTGCATTATTGTCATTTTTTATATAAATTTGTGTACTACAGACAGCTGAATAGAGGCAGTATTGCAGAGACTTTGGAATGCCAACTTTATATACTGGTATACAGTATATATTTTACCTGTTACAGGGATGGCGTATTTAAGAGCATGTATATGTTATCAATAAACACTTGTACTGGAGACGATGGACTGTTAGCCCTAAAATGTCCACCAGGTGTGATAACTCCCCCAAGGGCTGTGGGTTTTGGAAGACGTCATGTCTGCTATAAAGGTCTGTATGATGAAGACATCAACTGGGCATAGAGAGGCTGCGGTCTGTTACATTAGTGGTTTCAATTGTGGCCAGATTCTTGCCTAGACTGTAAATTCCCATGTATTTGCCAGCCTTGTTACTACAGTAGATGAGAAACGGAAAGCTAGCAACCTATTCTGACACTCCTTATCTAATGCAGATACTGGAATCCTATCTCAGATAGATCAGTGGTTTTCTAAGTTTTTTGTGTTAAGGAACCCTAAAATTGTGAATTTTGCGGAACCTCAAACCTCTCTAATAGCGCGTCTGAGATCAGATGCATTGTAAGGAACTCCAACCCTCTCTAATAGCGCATCTGAGATCAGATGCATTGTAAGGAACCCCACTCCTCTCTAATAGCGTTTATGAGATCAGATGCATTGTAAGGAACCCCAATCCTCTCTAATAGGGTGTCTGAAATCAGATACATTATAAATTATTCTGTATTTAGTACAACTTTCAAATGACCTGAAAATTGCATGGAACCCATTAGGGATGCCCAGGGAAACCCTGTTGAAAAACACTGAGATTGAGACGGTTTTCTGACCTCTATATGTACAAAACAAAAGTGCAAAGGGCGCTCCTAAATGGAGTACAGGTGCTTATGTACCAATTAAATGTCTTATAAGATAACACAGTGCAATATTTAAATCAGTGCAGACAGATAAGTGCAATATATACGAAAACACAATGTGCGTCAGGTGATGGAGTAGAGGAGAGATGGAACATGTCTCGTAGTGGCTGAGTAGAACTGGCCACAGTCACAGACTATACGCGTTTCTCTCAAATGGCTTCGTCAGGAGTCATCTGATGAAGCCATTTGATCGAAATGCGTATAGTCTGTGGCTGGCCAGTTCTACTCAACACCAACGAGACATGTTCCATTTCTCCTCTACTCCACCACCTGACACACATTGTGTTTTCGTATATATTGCACTTATCTGTCTGTACTGGTTTAAATATTGCACTATAGTATCTTATAAGACATTTAATTGGTACATAAGCACCTGTACACCCCTGATGAAGTCTGGTTTACCCGGATGCAATGTGTAGGGTTGCTTAATTTGCTTCGTGGACTATCACCACTGCTGAGCCCTGTTGAGTTGCTGCTGAGAATAAGCTGTGTGACCAGAGTACCCGCTGTGTGCCTACTTGTATATTTGCCGATACTGTGAGTTCAAGGAGACCAGCCCCAGATCCCCATTGGTGGAGAGGGTCTGTGACATCATCCACCACTCGAACCCGGAAGTGGGCACTTTGTAGAAAACGCAGATCAGCGCGACTCCTCCTGTTTTACTCTCTGAGCATGTGAGTGGAATGAGCTCTGTGCACAATTGTTTATTGTAATAAATTGTGTTGCACTATATTTTTATTTGTCTATCTTGTGTAACGCTCGTTCGTGTCTGGTCTGACCCACCCAATCTCACATTGGCCCCTGTGGTCTATCCAGCCCCGTTACATGTTCGTGTCTGTGGTGCACCTGTAGGCAACAGGACTCCTGAAACTCCCGCTTGATAGTATTGGGGATGTCAAGTCAGACAGGTCGCTGAGGTAGTGGGTGCGAGTCCTACTTACATCACGTGCAGCGCCTCCACCTCATCAGGATCTATGCGTATGCAGGTAGATGGTCCTGATGAGGAACTCCTTCTTGGTGGTGAGGGCCCCAGGAGAGTAATTGCAGACTCACACCATGGGGTTCTCGTTGAACAAGCCATTTTTATTGTGCGTGGTGATAAAGGCCAGCCACCCCTCACAGTCATAGTCTCAGCCGCACATTGTTCCGTGATTCCCTTTAAAAGGTACGCCCTCCCAATGGAGTGGGATTCCCTCTCCCCGCAGGGAGATCACCCCTGTGCCAGGTCCCTGGACACAGTTGGCCTTCTCTGACTTGATATAGAATGGTGCCACTAGTTACTGCACTAGTGGGCACCTTTGAACTTGCTGCTTCACCTTCACCTTGAACATCAAACCGCAGCAACCACACTCACTAACTTTAGGCAGTGCAGTGCCTTATATACCTCAGGAAGCAGGCACATCTCTGATGTCACTAACTAGGTACTCAGAGCATGTAGCCACTCCCATCCATACATAGGGCACCTCACCAGGGTGTGAGGGCAAACCTCCATGATTACTGCTGGCATTCCTGTAACTTACCAGGTTTTTACTGCCAGCAGGAGAGATGACTGTAGACATTGTTATGCATGGCTACACTTGCATACTACATTAAGAGTACCAGCTAAATTCTACCAGATTCCTTGTTTGACCATCACCATACTACAGTACATCTGAGGTGCGTTTTTGTGCTCTGTGTGTTTTTGTGACGTCCTTTGAGGTGTTGTGAAACTCCTTTTGCCAGCTTGGTGATATTCATTTGTGTTTTTTACACTGGTTTTTATTATTTGATTTGGGTTTGCGCTCAAACTTCCTGTATCATGCCTTATAGTATGTGCCTGGGTCTCGACAACTCCAGTGCTCCTTTATACTCCCTGTATTGTGCGTCTTTAGCCCCAGGTATATCCTCACACTATGGGGTCCCTTCATCGTCTCATCCTGCCCAAAATGCCTGCTCTCCATTAACCTGCCTAATTTCTACCTGTGTTCTAATGGCTTTTCCACCAGCACCATGCTTTTCTCTTTTGGAATGTAATAACAAATGTAGCTGGCTAGCTCTGTGTGCCTTCCCATTTGTCTTCCAGGGATTAAGGGTTTTTTCTGCCCACACCTTTGGTTTAATCGTAATCTGCAGACACCATGTCTCTCTTGCCTTTCTATTACAGCAGGCAGTAATTCACTGGCTTTGGAACTTATTTTTAGGGATTTCCCATTCATAATACCTTATTCTTCATTGTTACTCTCTTTAGTATTCGCAAATAAAAAGCAGCGAAGCAGCCATTGTTCCCCACAGTTTTAATTTGTACTTTCCTCTTGTACTTTGTCCTATTTCATGGGTGCCAGAAATGAATAATGTGCTGCTCCAGAAGCTTTTGAGATCACTTTGTTGATATAAGTAAAATCACATAACCTTTTAGCTTCTCTCTTGTCTGCGTAGTCTTAAGACATTGATACACCGCTACTTAACCGGATATAAACACAACAAACAGACTGAGTGCTGTGTTGACATTGAAAGTCAGATAGAATCTATCAGTGTTCATGTAATTATGTTTTAGGACAGTACTTTTGGTAGAGAGTTTTTACTTTTTGTTCCTTCTCTGTTTTTGCTCAAGTTAACCTTTTTCCTGCCGGAGCTCTGTCAGTACCCAGACTTCTGCTATTTGTGCCCATGTGATCGCTTCAGTAGTGATCACATGACCACAGACTGCAATCCCCCCAGCAGAAGTGGAGGGTACTCTGGGGCATTTGGGATTTCTTATGACTGAGAACTCATTTTGCCAAAAGACTGACTAACTTTGTGCTGCCTTCCAAAAATAAATATTGTATTGTATTGTATGTCTTTATTTATATAGCGCCATTAATGTACATAGCGCTTCACAGTAGTAATACACGTGGTAATCAAATAAATAACAGATAATATAAATAACAGATCATGGGAATAAGTGCTTTAGACATAAAAGTAACATTAAGGAAGAGGAGTCCCTGCCCCGAGGAGCTTGCAATCTAATTGGTAGGTAGGGAGAACGTACAGCGACAGTAGAAGGGAGTTCTGGTAAGTGCGTCTGCAGGGGGCCAAGCTTTATGTATCGTGTTCAGAATATCCACAGTGCTATTCATACGCTTCTTTAAGCAAGTGTGTCTTAAGGTGGGTCTTAAAGGTGGATAGAGAGGGTGCTAGTCGGGTACTGAGGGGAAGGGCATTCCAGAGGTGTGGGGCAGTCAGTGAGAAAGGTTTAAATATAGCCAAGCGTATGTATAAAAATTCATGGTGAATTATGTGTCCAGTAGACAGGTCACACATTTACACAGTGTTTTCTCAAAGGAAATGTTTTTTGTGAACAAAAAGAGTTTATCAAATATTATGATAGTTAATTCTGCACATTATAACCCACTTCTTTCTCATGGCATTAGCATTGCACACAGTGATGTGTGTTTCAGATAATAATTAGAATGTCACGTGAAAGCAAAATGTGAGGCCAACACAATGACTCACAGCAATTAGGAACTGACTCGAGAGAGCTCTGTTTCCCTTTCTCTGCTTAACTTTTAAATAGCTTTTAAGATGCTTGTTGAAAATGAATTGGATGTATCCAATTGTGATGGATGTTGTAGATTAACAGTCCAATAATACTATAGTGATGCGCATACAGTAATACTTTGACATTTGGGACTTTCTGACTTTGGTCAAAATGTGTTTCGTGTCACTATGCCTGGATGTGTTAACTTCATCTCAGTCATTGAGTCGAGATGAGTAAAACATTAAGCCAGTAAGTGCAGGATGGCAATATTCAGTGGAAGAAAATGTTGACACCTCGCTTAATACTGGTGTTAAAGAGGTAATGCAAGCGGGAAATTTTGGGGACAATTTTACATGTTTTTAACATGGGATTGAAGCAGGATTTTTTTTGGAGCTGAACCTCATTGATTTCAGCTCTGGGGACCGCCCTGCTTCCAAAGATACATACCTCCATAGGTGGTGCTGTTAGCCACTCCGCTAGCCGGGATCACTTAATGGCAGAGTTTCAAAGCTCCCACGCCCTGTGAGCCAATAGGAAGCTGTGATGTCAACAGGTTTGTCTTCCTATTGGCCTGCGTGAAGCGGGAGCTTTACACTTTGCCAAGATAGGTAAAGTATCCCGGGAAGCAGGGGGTCCCCAGAGCTGAAATGAAAGGGGTTCAGCTCCAGAGACCACCTGCTTCAAACCTATGTACAAAAAAACATTAGAAAACAAAATTGCATGAATTGCTCCTCTAAAACAGTTAAAATACACATGGAATATATAGTGGCAAGTTAAATAGTACATATTTACCTGTATAGTGTCTGCTAATCTTGGGTAAACCCCATGTGGTTAAGTACCAGTCTTCCCTAGCAAATGTCTTATTTACACTGTTTGACTACCTGATTATTTTTTCCCTTTCCCAGTGACTAACATGCTTAATAATGTTTAACTGCAAGCAAAGGGCATCTCAAGAAGGCTCTAGACTTTTTAATCCACTGTGGGTAGGGTAGTAGTGGTAACCCAAAAATCTCTAGAGCATACAGTACGTCCAGTGTGTTATCCCTCAGTACATTACAGTTATTTCACAGATTTGCTCCTTGAATGTTGTAGGCTATGTATTTTCACATTTCAGTGGGAGTTATATAAGGTACAGTTTCTTTTGCTGGCTGGATTTCTAGACGGCAGTCATCTGCTACAGATACAGCTGCCTGTATTGGGCTAGGTCCCCAGCGGCCGCGGCTGCGACAGTGATGGCATGCACAGCGCACACAAGGTACGGCCCTTTATGGGGCCGGCCCCAGTAGCTGCCTGTGCGCCCGGACACAATGCACTATGCGCGGCTGCCTTTGCCAAAAGACAAGAGTTTTGGCGTGATGGCCGAGCATTGGTCATGGCAACGGTTCAGCCAATGAGGACAACCCAGCCGCGTGACGTCATGGCCGCGCCCCTGTCACGCCTCCCCATCACGAGTTCTCAGTAGTCCATCTGGTTGTGCTGACGCCAGGAACGAGTGCTGCAAGGCACCCCGTGGCATGCAGCACACGCACTGGGGCCATAGCCTTTGACCACTTGCGTAGGACAATCTGTGGCTATCTCACAGTAATGCTGCGAGATTGCTGCAGCCAGACTAATGGCCCATCAAATTACCACAGCGGGGTCCCAGCATTTGAATGGGACTCACGCTGTGTGAATCCTACTGGGCTGCGAGTCCCATTCAAAAAGCAGGGACCCCCGCTGTGTTACTCCGATGGGCCATTAGTCTGGCTGCAGAGTCTCGCAGAAATCTTGCAGCGTTACCTGTGAGATAGACCACTTGCCTTGGAAAATATGTGGCTAATACAGGCAGCTGCATCTGTATGGAGTGGGTGTTTCTCCTCAAAAGGCTCAACACCAATAAGCAGTCCGTATTCTACTACCAATACAATTTAATACAAGCAGTATTCTAATTTGGGGAGTTTGATAGGGACCTCTAATCCTGCAGTGTCTGCAGAGTAATAAAATATTCAACAAAAGTGATTTGCAAATAAAGGGAGTATCCCATCGGAAGAAGAAAAATCTGATGCAAAACTTGGCACTGTAGAGCGATATCTAATCGTTTACAAGACAACGCAAGGCACAGCTATGGGCAGAGGAATAATATAGACACGGTTTCCATTAGAAGGGAGTTCACTCTCTAAAACCACATTTATATGGAGCAATGCCACAAATGGACAAATCATACATAATTTTGGAGATGAAGTACCAAGCATTTGTGACAACTCTTAGGATATAGGATATAAATTAAGGTTTTTTTTGGCTGCCTGGCCTTGTTTCCTGGTGTGAGAACATTGCTTCCAAAATATAAACATGACACAGGGCCTGTGCTATCCAGATTTGGCTATACAAGACACATTATTAGTCGCTGAGATTTGGTGATAAGTAAATGGAGGAAAAGGGGTACAGTATTTACTTTTTCCTGCAGGATAAACAGATAAGTCAAGGTCTAACATACGGAAACCAGAGACATGTAGAAAAGTGACATTGATACAGATTCTACACAAACCAACAATGCGAAACATGGTCTATTTTTAGTTGAAGTACTGTACAAGCTATTCATGATAATGCAACAGGCAACAGCTGCGAGGAATCACTTTAAAGACTGGACACTAAAAAATGGCACACAATGTGCTCATTTGCACGTCCAACCCAATACTCTTTATATCAGCAATTTATTTCAGTTGGTCCTAGAGTGTCATATTCTTGTGTATGCAGGATATCATTTAATAATCCAACCTGACAATAAGATTGTTGTTGGTAAAATTTAAAAAAAAAAAAAAAAACCTTTCACTGTACCAGGTATAGAAAAAAAGGTTTTAGGGATCTGTGTAACACATGTAAATACCCTCACATTAAATGTTGTTGTTCTTTACTGATGCAACAAGAGAGTAACTGTGGTTAGTACAGTACAGTACGTACTTGTATGTTTTCAATGTTTTCAAGGTCTTTATTTAAAATCCATATAATGTACTGTACTTAGGGTTGCCAGGTGGTTTCTCCAGAAATACTGGACTATAGTGAAAGGTGTGATGTGCTCGAGATACACACACACACACCTCTTTCTGCTCCATGCTGTTTCCTCCTCTCCTTGGCCCCACCCCTAGGCTCCTGACACCTCCTCCTGATTGGCTGCATTACCCAGCAGTAGCTAATCAGGATGAGGAAGCTGCCCAGCCCCCTAACAACAGCCCTGCTCAGGGAAATCTTGCGGCCCCCTAAGCCGGTCAGGTCACTATGTCCAGAGAGGTAATATCGGACACATACATGTCCAGTATTACCTCTAATTTTTTACTGGACAGAGTGTCCAAATACAGGACAGTTCGGGTCAATACTGGACACCTGGCAACCCAAATTTACTGTATAAGAAACGAAACATGGTCGGGGATCTTGTGTTAGCCATTTATGAAGGCTTCATTTTTACTTGTTTGGAAGGCAAATGTTTGGACAATTTATGAGTAATAAAGGTTTCTCTTTTCTGAAACATAATGTACAAATGGTGCACAATATGCAGAAGATGATGCATATTTCTTATATGAAAGCATTTGTGTGTGTAACTTTCTGAAATAACAATATTAACAGGGCATATCTTTCAATAGGAGCTGCTAAGAGATCCCTTGTATATTGGACTGAGACATAAAAGAGTGAGAGGCAAACCTTACGATGACCTTCTGGAGGAATTCATGAAAGCTGTGACTGACAGGTACGCAGGAACACTGTCCTATTAAAATTGCATGCAAAAAGTAACGAGACATTTAGAAGGAGATTCACTAACCTCCCATACATCTTACCGCGACCCTGACAGTTAAGTCAATGGCAGTTAAAACAGGGTAGATAATATTAATAATACTTGTTTCTTATATTGTGTTAACAATGTGTACATAGCACTGTATATAGAGTCATTGCCCAGTAGAGCTTATATTCTTATTTTGGTGCCTGTGGTGACTTGCACAAGTACACGAGAGCTGACAATGCTGTTGGAACTAGGTCCACCTTCTTCAAAGGCAGGGACATTACACTGAACTACTTCTCCTTTATTAATCTGGTAACAGTGCAATAGCCCATATCGGAGGTTAGTTTATACCAGTGTTAGAGTCTGTCTTCTAATGATGAACATACTTTGAAAATTGTCCAATGATACACCATTTAAGATGCATATGAATAGTACTGTGGATTATACTGGACACATGATACATAAAGCTGGGCCCCTGCAGACGCACTTACCAGAACTCCCTCCTACTGTCTCTGTACGTTCTCCCTACCTACCAATTAGACTGTAAGCTCCTCGGAGCAGGGACTCCTCTTCCTTAATGTTACTTTTATGTCTGAAGCACTTATTCCCATGATCTGTTATTTATATTATCTGTTATTTATTTGATTACCACATGTATTACTACTGTGAAGCGCTATGTACATTAATGGCGCTATATAAATAAAGACATACAATACAATACAATTACAACCTAAGCACCACAATTTACAGATACACACATTGAAGATCATGGCACCAAGATGACCATCTACAAGACGATTCTTGTGTGTTATCTATTTATAGTCCGATTAGGAAGAGACAGGATTATTGTACTGTATATTATGCACGATTTCATTTTCTGTGTCTGGGCGGTCATTTAGTTCAATCCTTTGGCCAAAACATGTTAAGCTGCAACCATGTCAAGGAAGTGGAGGAAATACAAAGGACCTTTTAGCAGATTCACCAACGTTATACTGTGTCCTCTGTATTTCCTCCACTGCATAGAGAAAAGAAGAAATAAAAAAAAAGATACAGCCAATAGCATAGGATGTGGGACATATATGCAGCGCCTAAGGGGTTAACATGTAGAACCACTGTATGTGCAATGTGTGAGTAAGGCTAAGGTCCCGTTGCACGCGTCCGCACGGCTGGCTTGCTTGCCGGCGGCGCGTGCAACTCGCTGTACCGCGATCTGCGGTCTACAGGATACTTTTCTCGGAGCGGGGGGCGTGGCCAAACGGGTCGGGGGGGGCGCGGCCATGACGTGAGGGGGCGCGGCCATGACGTGAGGGGCCGGAGCGGGAGGTGGGCGGGAGTGGGAGGATTGACAGGGAGGGGGGGGCGTGGCTTGAGCGGAGGAACCCGCTACTCTTCCCCCCCCTCCCTCCACGGGCTGCCACGGGCTGCCACGGGCTGCAGGTAAGTAAAAAAAACACACACACGCAGGCACTCATACATACATACATACATACACACACACACACACACAGACAGACAGAGACAGGCACGCACGCACTCATACACACACACACACAGACAGAGACAGGCACGCACACAGACAGGCACACACAGACACACACACACACACATACACACACACAGGCAGGCACTCACGCACTCAGACACACACACAGACAGGCACGCACGCTGCTTTCACTCCACACTCCTCCCCGCTCCCCGAAGCCTCTCCTCCTCCCGCAGCCTCCCCTCCCCATTGGCTCACAGCCACACCACGTGACGCGTCAACGCTAGGAAACACCATTCTGTTGTGTCTCCTAGCGGCTGACGTGCCACAGCGTGTAGTCAGCTGTGCAGCCAGTGGGGACCGGGACCGGCTTGCGAGGATTCCCCTGCTGGTGGGGAACTCGCTACATTGCCGCCCGCGCCAACGAGCGCAGCGGGTCCCAGGCCTTACAGTACACATACAGCTTCTACATTTTAACACCTTGGGCGTTGCATACACATCACACATCCCATGCTATTGGCTGTATCATTGTTTTGTTTCCTCGTCTCTCTGTGCAGTGGATGAAATACATAAGACACAGTATAACATGGGTAGTGTAGGAACCTGCTGAAAGGGATTACCGTGATGTGGTTGCAGCTTTACCTGTTTTAGCCAAAAGATTGAACTAATGACCCATACTTACAGTATGAGAAGAAAAAACAGACAAACTAAATAATGTCATATTGGATGCGCATTGGGGCCTCTATGTTTATTTGAGGTCACTTTCCCAGTAGCACTCCAGTTGACACAAATTAATATATAAATACATACCGTATAATACAGTACTGTCTTGTATTTTGAGCTTGCTAAGATTGTATTTCTAATTGATATTTTAATACATTCAAATAACATAACATGATGGAGCAGAATTTGCCACAGATCTCCTTAAAAGGTGTGGGAAGCTTTGAAGGTGAATTAGATATTCTTCCTATACCTCTCACTCTTTGCTTGGCTTGCGTGGCAGAATAATGCATTTTTCGTTTTTAAGAAATTAAATAGGAAAATAACTAAACAGCACCACTACACTCCATACAATAAGACAAAGAAGCAAACGGAGACAAACTAAGGGAGAAAGATTTGTTCTTAAACCAATGAAAACAAACTATGGAGAGTGTAGGAAAACAAGGCTGCAGAACAGTGGCTGATGGTAGGTTGAAAGGAAAAAAGGATAAGGTGACATGGAAGAAAACGAAAAACTGAAAGAGAAGCTAACTTAAAATGACAAGTATATATTACATACATGATTGTATAATCATAGTCATTTATCTTCTGAAAATCCCATGTCATAGTTTATTAGTCTTCTTAAAATCCTACATACTGTACATCTTATAGCTCCCAAAATAGCCATAATAATTCTTCAGCAAATTCATGAACCTTCAGTGTCTTTTAAAACTGTAGACATGTCTCTCGTGTCTCTCTCTGTGTTGTATTGAGCAAAATTATATTTTCAGAAAGTATGAAGACATGATAAATATGGCCAATTAACGTAAAAGACTTAGATGAAACTAAAGCCTTGTGAAGGTGGTATAGCGTCACACTACTTATTGAATTCATGCTGTGCAGTTTACCAATCTTCCATTGTTAACTTCATTTTTTATATCATTCTAGTTCACTAAGGGCAGATCCACCGAGCTCTGGCCCTTAATGAGGGCTCATAATGTCACCTAAAACAGTATTTGACGTTATTTTCCCTGAGGCTTACACATCTCCACAAAATTATGTGCAAAAACAACGTCTGTTGTTTATCTCATTGGCATAGGCTTAACCTTTACATTATTGTGGCGCAAAGTTGCGTTAGCTTACAATAACATGATGGCATAGTATGTCTTCGCGTTATTCCCATCCAGACCCTGAAATAGGTGTTTTAGGAAAGGGAAATAACTCCAGAAATAACGCTCTGCAAGTTCAATCATACCTAACCCAATCAGGCCCCGTAAAAGACCTATTTCAGCTTCCGGATGTGAGAAATGCCAAGTGTGGGTATAACCTAACTATCACAAGGTTAAGTCTATGCGTTAACTTTAATGGACTTTAGGGGATATGCGCTGTTTGGGGGAAACACTTCTTTTGCATCTCATTATCACTACTGTAAATGCCATTAACAAAATGATCCTTTCCGGAAGAAAACACAACTTAACATAACAGTATTAGCCTTTGAAGACACGCGGTAAGGCGTAGCATGACATTAATGTACAGTATGTCACTTAATGGAGCTCTTTGGTTTTGATCCCAAGTATGAATCATGCTTTCCATTGTCAACTAAACATATAACTTTTCTTCCTCGGTAGCAGAGAAGGTATTAAAGAAATAAGAAAAAACAGCTTAAGTGGTTTTTGCTGAAAGATAATACCCATATTATAACTAATCAGCTGTCTAACATGTTATTATAAAATAGCTTTAAAAAAAGACTACCAAATATAAAGTGTTTCTTCATTGACAGAAGGCCCCTTTGTTTCACTTCATATCTCTAAATGGGAAAGAATGTGCTGGCATCATGTTATTTTAGGTTTCTAATATCTTTTCTATAAGCTATAGTTGTACTTCTAGTTACATAGGAGGAGGCACATTCTTTCACTCAAAATATGAGAACAAACTATTTGTCAAACCTTTAAACCATACTGAGAAGTCTGGGAATGGACTCCAGCTCTATTTACAGCAAATGGAAAATGTTGCCAGGATAAGGCTTCATGTTGATGTGGCAAGAAACGTGCAGTATTTCAAGGAAACCGTTTTCTTTTTAACCCTTCCACAGTACTTTGTGAAATATGCTATACTGTATATATATATATATATATATATATATATATATATATATATATATATATATATATATATATATATATATACATATATATATATATATACTGTATATATGTGTATATATATATTTATATATCCTTCTAATTTTTGTTAAACCTTTTTGTACCACCACCTTGGTTTTTTAAGTTTAAAGAAGCAGATGCTGCTGTTTTATTATTATTATTATTATTATTCCAATTAGATTTTTTGTTTTGCACACCTCAGGACATCACTAACCCTCTGACATCTCCAGAATTGGGGAGCCAAACCCCGTGTTAGTGTGTATTGCGGCTTTAAAAAGAATAGTTGTTTGGATATGTCATGCAAATACAGAAACTGATGCACATTGCTACTTTTTTGTTTTTTTTTATAACTCAAATTTTATTGAAGTTTTTTGTCATGTAACAGTACATCCAGTACATATTCATATGAGTCACAACCGTTATACAAATAATAATCAGACTTGTATGGAAAAGAAAGTTTAAACCTAAATCAGGAGGGGTGGGAAGGGGCGTGCATTCGTCTGCCTCTCCAGGTTCTGATCCAAGCTTCTCCACTTCCAGAATTCTAGGGTAAGTCTTCCACGTGACCCGTCTCTCTGTTCTCTATCTAAAGTGCTACTAGAGGTCTCTTTAGACTAATGCCTGTCTTTTTTAAGTCAGCGGATAACGTGTTTCCAAGACTGTCACAGCAGGATTGTAGTACCTTCCACCCCTGGGATGTCTGTTTGTGCTAGCCACATAATCCAGGCTTTTAGAAATTTAGCGCCAGTATCATTAACCAAATTTGTAATTTTTTCCATCTGGCATACAAACCAAATTCTAGTTCTGATTGCAGGAATAGTTGCTACGTCTATTTACCTGATAGAAATAAAGAATGTGTTAGCAGAACAGGATCACAACGTACATCTAATCTTCCTAGTTTCATAAGCACTTGGAGTAGTGTTTGCGTGGATCTAAATGTGTCAGTGTTTTCTGGTGAATACAATGGGGCTTATTTAATAAACTGCGATTAGTGCCTATTGAATAGCACTGCTTAATAAATATGGAACCTAATCTTTGCTCTTAAGTGATTTGCCCCCAATGTAAGAAGCATGATTATCAAGCTTCATGCAGATGTCGCTGGCACAAACTGACACATATGAAAAATGTTGCTTTGTGTTTTTTGAGCAAATTATACCAATTTTGATCCATATTGTATATTGTGAGATTACTTTTCTAGCGATATTGTTTGAAAAATCAATTCTAACACATTAATGAATAAGTAACAGAGGACTAGATTCACTTAAAGCTGATGTGTTAAAATTTAGAATTCTAAAAAAATGTGATTGCAGCAATATATTTATAAATTAACGCCGTATCCACTAAGCTGAGTTAAATCAGGTAACGTGGTATTAACCTAACGCACATTAACACTACGGGGGTTTCAACATAAGACAATATGATAATCTTAAGCAATATTTTCTCCCATAAAGAGCGTAGCATTTAGTAACAGATATTAGAGATAATGATATGTAAATAACACGTTATTATAACATGGTATATCCACAAAAGTCCATTAACACTGGGGATTAGCATTATGTTATTTAAGTTATACCTAAACTTGGTATCACTCCTACCCAGACACTGAAATAGCCACAGTTAGGCATTGTTGCTCATAATAGAAATCTAATTTCCATAATAAAACTGAACAAACTAACCCAAGTAGAGGTCAAGATGATAATAGATGTAGTCCACTTAAAACAAATATATATATTTATTTAAATAAGGGCACTTACCTCCCAACCAGCAATTATTTCAAACTAATTTTATGTATTCTAAGGCCGAATTTTTTTTACCTTTGAAAACGAATTTTACTGTACAGGTGCGCCGACGAGTATTCTAAAACTTGCCTTGGAAAATCTGGGACTATCACCAACAAGACCTGGGTACATGCTGCAACATTTCAGTGACATTTCTGCAGACAGACTAATGGCCCATCGGATTAACACAGCGGGGGTCCCTGCCAGTCCCATTCAAACTGAATCTTTCAGGCCCGATCAGGGTAATAGAAGACAGCGTAATGAAGTACTTGCCGGATCTTGGAGTATAGAGTAGCGGATCGTTGGGGTACGTAGCCAGAGTCAGGATTGGAGAGCGTAGAGTAGTCGTAGAGCCAAGGCCAGGGTCAGTGCAGGAGAGAGTAGAGTAGTCATGTCCAAAGCCAAGGTCAGCGCAGGAGAGTATCACTAGGTAAGTTCCAGGCAGGGTCAGGCAGCAAGGTTCAGGCAGACATGCACAAGGCAGTGAGTTCAGCGTCACACAAACTGGCGTTATGCTCGGCAATGACTGGGAGTTTTGAGAGCATATTTAAGGGCCCTCCCACCAATGAGAGGCAACCAGGAAGTAGGACTGTGGTTCAGGATAGGCTGCTGGATCATGCAGGTGTGTCCTATTACACAACCAATTGCGACCGCATTAGAGTGGGGGTGCGCCGCGCATAACCTGCGCAACACGTAGGCGACCTGGTCGCACGCCATTATTGCGCGCCACAACACCCGTGCCAGTACGGGGGTGGAGACCAGAGGCGGGACCCGCGGGAACAGAGGCGGAACGAGGAGCACAACCGCGCCGCGTAGTACTGACATCAGGATGGGGGCAGGACAAAAGGGGCGGGGACTGCAGACCGACGGGGAGAGCGCACACCGCGCACTTGCTGCACGTCAAGACCGGAGGAACGAGAACGCGCCCTGCACCCAGAGCCAGAAGGGACCCACTGGGCCCGCGCAGGATCCGCACGCCGCGTGTAAGTACCACTGCCAGGTTGCCACTCTTGAGTGCCATGGGGATCAGATGGGTGAGTGAAGTTTAAAGGGGCAGAGGAACCAGAACGGCGAATCCTCACAGCATCTGCCTTGAGGAGAAAAAGTGAACCAGACTGCCGTCTACTAGCACAAAAAGAGTTTATTGGCACATGAAAACAGCAAAGGGTAGATGGCAGTCCAGTTCACTTTGTCTCCCCAAGGCAGATGCACCACCATACAACTCTTCCTTCTCATTGGTCTGTACGCAGACCAGGGCGAGACAGAGAAACAGTTCCCTTTGCTGCCTTTTAAATCCCTTTCTAGACTCAGCTAGGCTCGTTAGTAGTCCTGCCTTCCTCCAGGCAGGGATTAACCGCTGCCTGGCTGACACCCAACAGCTCTAGCTGTTGTAAACAGGCGTGCCCCTGTTACAGGCCTATTCTCGTAGCTCCAATTTGTGTCAATCCATGTGAGCCCTTTCTGAAAGGATTTGCATGTTGTGTATTCTGTAAACCTTTCTCGCATGTCCAAACTATGTGGAAAAGGCTTTTTTTATACGTGGTTTCAATCCGGCTGCGCATATCCTTGCGGAATGACCAAACACCACATTTTCTGCAAACTAACTGAATTCTGGTATCTCCGAAAAGTGCAAAAGCCTAAACCACTTCGAACAACTCGCCTGAAATAAGGCTTTTGCATGGTGGTGGAGGAGGCACAGCAGAGACATTTCTCCCTAATTTATTTGGAGGGAGGACATATATACCACTGGAGATACAGTACTACTAAATTGGATGTCCAACCTCCCGCTTAAACCTTGGAGGGAGCCAGCACCACCTTCAGGTCATTCTGCTTCAGAATCAAGTACAATCCGGGCTAATTGCATGTTAAACCATGTGGTTTGTCACTTTTTTATAGACGCAGTTTGCAAGATGCGATTTGCAATAAAGAATAAGGTTTCTGTCTGACATTTCATTCCATGACTTCTGAACAAACCGCATGGTTTGGCAATGACAACTTCGGGACTACGAAAATAGGCCCCATATAATTTTATATCCCATTCCCAAATACTTAATTCGCTCCTTTTTTAAATGTCCAGTTTTGGTCTTCCTTATTATGAAAATGTATTATAAATATGCACTATAAATATTTCTTAATATAAAAATCTATTTTTTTCATATATGTACAGTTTTATTAGTTTTTTTTTTCAAGTGTTTTACTTGAAACACTTCCACAGTATACTTTTTAAGTCTTAACAAATACTTTTATTTTACCATCGTTACCATTTTGTCTTCTAAAAGTTTTTTTAATATGTTATATTTATATACTGCACATATGTACTTAAATATGTATAGATTTATTTCCCCTTATCAAGATATAACTGTATATATGTTATTTCTCTTCCCATGTATACAGCTGCTACTATATATTTTTATATAAACTCTTACACCAAATTATCCTATATATACACACCACCAAGGCTATCTCTCTACAGTATACTCCCATATTTGGAGAGGAGGGATTGAAGAAAAGGGGAGTAATTAAGTGATAGCGGCGGGGTGCAGAGAGTGAGAGGAGAGAGGGGGGGGAGAGTGAATGAAGAAGACGGGGGGGGGGGGAAGAGAGAGCCAGATGGAGGACGATAACTAAATTGTGAGAGGATGGGGCTCACGAGGCGGTGTGAAAGGGGAGAGGATAGAGGAAGGGCTCGCGAGGAGGTGTGAGAGGGGGGAGGATAGAGGAAGGGGAGGAGGCGTAAAAGGGGGGGAGCTTGCAAGGCTTCGAAAAGGGGGGGAGGCAATCAAAACTCTAGTCCTGGGCCTCGGGAAATCTGTCTGAGATCCTGCCTGGGGATCCCTGTTGCTCTCATGTTACACACGGTCTGTAATGTAAGTCCTTCCCTGCTGTGCAGACGGCAGGACGAGACGTGCAGCGAGAGTGGAAAAGTGAAAAAGAAGGGGAGCACTCTAGCGAGGAGGGGGGATGCCAAAAGGAATTCCGCACAGGGCTCCGAAATGTCTAAGGCCAGCCACGTCCCTTACCCTAAAACTCCCTACCCTAAGTCCTTACCCTAAAAGCCCCTGCCTAAGCTCTTACCTTAAAAGCCTCTGCCCTAAGCCATTACCCTAAAAGCCATTACCCTAAAAGCCCCTACCCTAGGCTCTTATCCTAGAAGTCCCTGCCAAAAGCGCCTTGCCCTAAAATAAGTGTTGCTGAGCAATGTGTGGATATGCTAAACCACTTTAGGAGTAAGAGTACATTAGTGAAAAAGTGAGGGTGCTTTAGTAAAAAAATTGTGGAGGACAAATACAGTGTACACGCAATACATAGGAACATCTTTAACATACTGACCAGTAATAACAAAATATGCACTACTTAATGCTTGTGGATATGCAGAGAATACAAGGGATATCTCAATATAGTCCATAATATTAATCAACACTGTATCATCATTATTGTGCAACCTAAAATAAAGCATATTTGAGTGAAAACTATTGTTTAATTGGTTTGATCCCATGGTAATCAATGTCCTAAGCCGACTCTCATTGAAGTTCGGGCTCCACAAGTGGAAACTTCCCACGGTAATAAAGCAGATTGCTTTGAAGAGAGACCGTTTGCCAGTTCTCAAAATGGAAGATTCTCACGGCAATCAGACCAATGTAGACAGTTATATCACTACAATTTGGAGTCAGGAATGAATTTATTTTTCCCCATATGAGACATCATTGGATGATGTTTCACTGGGGTTTGTTGTTTGCCTTCCTCTGGATTAATATACTGTAAGTACAAATATAGGATCAAATATCCGTTGTCAAAATTTAGCATAGGTTGAACTTGATGGACGTATATATATTTTCAACCTCATCTACTATATAACTATATAACTATGTAATTACCTTGCTCTGTCAGTGACATAAGCCCTTGTAAAGCGATCACAGAAGTTCACAGCACGGTCACCGCAGCAGTAATGCCATGTGGAATGAGTGCACTACATTGACAATACTGGTCAAAACATGCCCTGCCTGAATAACTGATTATTTTGTATGTGCATTATAATCACTTACTATTCATTCAATATAATTACGTACAGCTCAACCCCGTTATAGCGCGATCCACAATGCGAATCCGCTTATAACGCGGTCTGAGCATGGCTCCCGATTTGATTTTGCATTCTGGCCTTATACCTCCCTGTTCCATCACAGTAAGGGGTACTACCATCTATCCTGTCGTCACAGAACATTGCCTGAGAGTGACGTTTGACTCTTCCCTTTCCTTTTCTACTCACAGCATGGCCAAAATGCGTCCCTTCTTCTCCCGTAATATTGCCTAGATCCACCCTTTCCCCTTTCAATCTACTGCTAAAAGTCTAATGTATGCCCTTATCCTCTTCTGTCTGGATTATTTTAAAACACTGCTACTGCACCGACACACTTTATTCGAGCAAATATGTATGTATTACCTGTATGTATGTATAAGTATGTACCTGGCAGATACCTGGAATGCGCCGCTCCTCACCTCTGACAAGCCCCGTTGCATTTGCCTTCCCAGCCTGGGTTCATGCCTGGCTGATGGGCGGCTGATCTTTTAAATGATAATGATTAGGATTTAATAGGCTGCAATGCTTCGCGTGTCTACCAGATGGCATAAATTCATGAATTGTAATGCAGTATATATATATATATATATACTGTGCAGTATTGCAGCCAGCGGGAATAAAATGCTTCAATCCCTGCCTGAAAAATAACTCAATGCACTCGGGCAGAAAACAGTCACAAACCTCAATACACCCGGGTATACCCGAATTCGTGGGACTAGCCGAGCTCGAATAAAGTGTGTCGCCTGTGTAACAGGCCTCCCTGCCCCACAACTTTCTCCCCTGCAATCAATCTAAAATGTGGCTGCTAGAATAATTTCACTTTCTCCCAAAACAATATCTGCTCATCTCCTCCTTAAATCCCTCTCCTTATTTCCGATCAAATTTCGAGATCACCTACAAAATTTTCCTCCTTACCTTTAAGGCTCTCCACTCATCTGCTCGTTCATACATATCAACTTTGATCTCTTGCTATGCCCCTGCTCGTCTGCTGCGCTCTACCCATAACTGTGTTCTTTCCACCCCTTTCACCTATATAGCTCTCTTTCGCCTTAAACCCTTTCCCCTCACTGCACCTTATCTGTGGAACTCCCTGACACTCGAATACTGTATGTCAAGCACCCTCTCTCCTCACCTGCAAGACAAACCTGAAAACTCACCTCTTAAATGAAGTATCCCAATAGCCTGAACTCATGGCTATTGTCCCAACCATTGTGGCCAAGCACTGCCATCTACCGCACTTATTCCCGCACCTGCTGTTTCTGTCCGTTCCCCCACATAACACTTAGATTATAAACTCTCCGGGGCAGGGATTTCCTTTCCTATTGTCTGACTTTGCTGCACTTATTGTATTATAATTCCCTGTACAGTGTTGTCTTTGTAAAGCACTCAGTACACCGTGGGCATGATATAGGACTGAAGGAGTGGCTCATTCAGTAAAGACACTGACTCTGGCACTGAGTTTGAAGCAGGGGAACATGGTTCAATTCCCGGTATTGGCTCCTTGTGACCTTGGGCAAGTCACTTTATCTCCCTGTGCCTCAGGCACCAAAAACGTAGATTGTAAGCTCTACGGTGCAGGGACCTGTGCCTGCAAAATGTCTCTGTAAAGCGCTACATAAAACTAGCAGCGCTATACAAGAACAAACAATAGATATAGATACACAACTATACATACATGGTTGCCTCATTCCTGACTATTTCTCCTTCCCTTGGCTATCTGGTACATCACATGATGCTGCTGCTTCTCACAATCATGGCCTCTCGCATTTCTGTGCCCGTTCATAGGGTGCCGGAAAAGCCCCACATGAGTACACTTCCTCAATCAAAATAATCGTCAGCTAAATAAAAAATGTTCTATGTCGGTCACGATTGGTCAGCAATGTTTTTTCGGTTGACACCTAAATACGGAATCCCTAAGTGTAAGTGACTCTATTTGGAGGTATATATTGGTCCTCTACTAAGTGATACTCACTCACAAACACGCACATCGTCTCACTGTCACCATATTTCAGGCTCTGCATGTCTGTTGATATATAATAATATGGATCAAGCAAGATTTTTTAGTGTTATATTTGTATTTTATATTTTTTAATCTGCAAACAATTACCAATATTGGTAAATTCACACATCTCTAGTCTGGACCAGATCGGGGGACAGAGTATAACTTCCAGCAAGAAAGCTACGTAGCTACAGTATGATTACTGTGCCGTGACAATTATAATATAAAATAAGGTTTTCACTAAGTTTACTTCCAAGCCTTCATTGTAACCAGATATCCCTCTTACAAACACTGTATAATATAATTTTGTTTCTGTATTTCTGCCATACCCGATGAAGGACCCTGAGAGGTTGGAAAGCTTATAACATATCAACTACTTGTTAGTCCAATAAAAGGTATCATACCACCTACTCCCTCTCTCTCCTTTGTTACTACATGGATAAAGGAGCAACACAGCTACCCACCCTGCTTTGATTCCAAGTCTTCATCTCTCTGCTCCCTGCACCAGTCTGGAGAATACACAGACAGCATTAACAGTAACATGTAAATAAAAAATAAATCTGAATTCCCCTACACATGCCAGGTTACAGGGTTTGGAGATGGATGTCAGCTTATTTTCACTTTTACCTCTACCATGTAGTTATAAAATGCAAATTTGGCATTCGTTTAGCATTCAATTTTGTGACTGGGGTCAGCTCAGCTTTTCCTCTCCTGTGGCAGAATTACATTGGATGATGTTAACTAATAATACAGTGTAATATATACCATATGCATAAAAGCTGCGTGACATTTATTATAGAATGAGATCATACATGGAAATGGCATGTCAGCCTAGAACTAGAATGCAACAACATCACAGGAAATAAATAGAGTGTGAAATGTTACATTATATGGCTTAGATGCTGTAGGTATTAAATTATAACCATTACTAAAAGACACCTACAATACAGTACTTCACCTCCTGCCAACTCTTACTTTCCATTCTCAAATGCTTTCTGTCTTTTTCATCTCTTTAAATCCTGTCTGGCAGCCCCTCTTCTAATCTTTCATCCTTATAGGAAACAAAGAATTACAGATAATAGAAAATAAGAATAAAAATGGTAAGTCTAAACTCACAATTAGAGTGTGGCTTACGCTTTGCTCTTCTCCTTGACTTCATCCTCTCCACTGCTGTCAGCTCTTTAATGTCTCATAATGATTAATTTTTCCAATAAATATGTAAAAATACCTTAGTGACATTAAATGAGTTCTTCATTTTTCAAGTCATGATTTCTTATAATCAAAACCAAAATGGACATGGTTCCATTATTGTTGCACACGCATTACCATAGAAGTCTACAGTCATGAACTTCAAAGTGTATGTACAATATAACACATAAATGCCTTACCAAATAAAGTTCAGCCAGTGCAATGTTGTTTGGAGCTCATGTTTTATGTACCCATATGTGTAGCCAAGATTTTGAGTAATCCATGAGCTTCCTATAAGTGGTAGTTCATGAGAAATGCTGGAAGAAAACTACATTTGAGTCCCAAAATATCAGCCCAATAGATTTCTGCTTGTCCAGTAAAAGGTTTTGTAAGATGCATTGTAAGACCCCTTACCTTTTGTAAGCAGGCACTTCTTGGGAGGTTTTACTCCTGGACATTTTGCCTTAGTAGTATCCACCAAATCTCCGAAAGAGCCAATGCACCTTCAGCTTGCAGGGCCTAAGCCAACTTGGAATTCCCAGATGCTAGCGCATGCCAACCAGCTTCCCAGTTATATTCACTATAGAGATACTAACTTTCTATATCTCCCCGAACTTCTTTTTTACTATCCGGATTAAAATGCAGCTAAACCCCTTCCTATTTTCCATGGGTGACTGCAAACTGGCCAGACTGGGCTTTAGTACTGTACATTACTAATTATCGGTTTTGTCACTTTGATGGCATACTGTGGATTTGTCCAGATTATTCTTGACATACAGATGTAATAAGACTTGCTGTTGCCATCGCTGCGGACCAACAAGGAAAGTCGGCGGTGCTGGGACAGTGTCTGCCGTGATTGCAGTGTTGGGGTCCATGCTTCTGAACGGGACCCCCGTAGCTTAAATCTGTTCATTTAAAAAATGTATGAACCACATGTGTAAGCCTTGTATTATTCTAGTAATTTTATGTAACTTGTGACTTACATATTATATGCTTACTACACATACTGTAGTCAAATTAAGTATTATATCATGCATTTTACATATTCATTACATTCTAGGGTCCATACAGATGTGTAAATCTAAAATGCTGAAAATGGTAACAGGCACTAACTTAAATGTATGTCTGGTCGCGACAATTTACAGCTTATACCTGTTTATTGTGTTTCATGGCATGCCACAAAAACTGTGTATTAGAGTTCTTTTTTTTTTTTTTTTTAATCTGCCTTTCACAATGTGTGTAGTTTAAATGTTAACAAGAATTGTGTAAAATTGATTAATTGCAACTCTAAAAAAGCAGCATGTGCTTAGGGGCTCAGGATTGAAACCTTTTACATGCATTGTCAAGAAGCAGTATTGCTTTTTTTGCAGAGTGGGTAGCAGGTCCGACTCATAATAATGTCCTTGGGTTGGCATCAGCAGTAGTTACTGCAGCTCTAACTCACTGTAACCTCAGAAGCTACTGCTAGAGGTGTCCAATGAAGTGCTCATGAACCAAGTTGCCACCAAACCATTCCCATGTGATGGCATTGGTGGTAAAGATGTGCTTAAATACAATCGTTAAATATTTAAGGTAAAATCTATCTCAACACTATGTTAAAATTAAATATATATTTCAGGTTGTGAAATACATTTTTTTCATTTTGCCTACAAAGCTATGTCAGGTCACTCTACAGTTTAACCTCCTACCAGCTTGTATGGTCTCCCCGAATTAAAAAGTGAATCAATCTTATTAATGTGTTGTTTTCAGGAATTTAATTTATTAAAGAATTATGGCTGGTCATTAGTGGGAGGTAGAAAGTCAGGTTATCCGGCAAATAGCTGCTCTGTAACTTGCTCATCGCAGGCTGTTTTACGCCCTGCACTGTATGTGGCGATAAATAAATGCTACATACCTGTCACAAAATGCGTCAAGATCACACACACTAGCAGGACACAGGCTAATAAACTAAGAAGTGTATTAAAAAAAAGTTAACGGTAACAAAAATACACAGCATACAGCGATACAATATCTATACTATCTTAATATATAAAATTGAAATTTGTGGGGTTGAAAGTAGATGTGGTGAATCTGATTGGTCCTCAGCCTCTGGCCAATCAGATTGTTGGCTCTATGATGTCACCCAACTGCCACTTTCTTCTTCTCCTCACCCACAGCTCACCTTCCCCCTCGGCCTCACCAACTGACACACACACACACACACCTCTTCACCCAGCTCACCTCCCCGCCGGCTCCCCCCCCCCATCACCCCCCTAGATCACTTCCCCCCAGGCTCACCCGAGCCCCGGCCAGCAGCAGCATGCGGGTAGTGTCATCGCCGACACATCTCCGCGCGGGGGGGACAGGCAGTGGGCAGGCAGCCTCCGGAAGGACCCCCTTCCTACTGCAGCTGCCTCCGATAAGATGGCGGCGCCGAGTGGACAGGCAGTGGCCAGGCAGCCTCCAGAAGGACCCTCTTCCTCCTGCAGCTGCCTCCAGTAAGATGGCGGCGCCGAGTGGACAGGCAGTGGGAGGACAGCCTCCGGAAGGACCCCCTTCCTCCTGCAACTGCCTCCGGTAAGATGGCGGCGCCGAGTGGACAGGCAGTGGGTGGGCAGCCTCTGGAAGGACCCCCTTCCTCCTGCAGCTGCCCCCGGTAAGATGGCGGTGCCTAGCGGACAGGCGCTGGCGCAGATGGGGGGAGTCAGGAGAGAGGGGGGGAGGGAGTCAGGAGAGATGGGGGGAGTCAGGAGAGAGGGGGGAAGAGAGGGAGTCAGGAGAGAGGGGGGGAGAGAGGAAGTCAGGAGAGAGGGGGGGGAGAGAGGTAGTCAGGAGAGAGGGGGGAGAGGGAGTCAGGAGAGGGGGAGAGTGAGTCAGGAGAGAAGGGGGCAAAGCCCACTGACTGACACACACACTCACTGACTGACTGACACACACTTCCCCCCTCAGTCAGCTCAGCTGCCAAACACATGGGGGGCACGAAGCTGTGAATGGGAGGGGGGGAAACAAAGCATTGAATGGGGGGGGGGGGAAATCAGAGCTGTGAACAGTGGGGGGAGGGGGGTACAGCTCTGAACAGCTGTGAAGAGGGGGGGAAGGGAGTTGAGAGGGAGGATGGGGGAGGCAGAACATTACATCACGGGCAACGCCGGGTATATCAGCTAGCAAATATATATATATAGAAGATAAGAATCTGTCATCTAAATTTAACATAGGTTGAACTTGATGGACATACTGTATGTCTTTTTTTGAACCTCATCTACAGTACTATGAAACTATGTAAAAATAAAAGGGGAGATATACATACAAAAGTACACTTAGCTGTGGAGATCAGGCCGTCGCTGCTACTGTAGCTTATCCTGGGAACAAGGTTACTCCAGACCGCATGGTCTGTGGAACAAGAATGGCTTCGGTAAGGCCCTCCAACAGCCAGAGCATGTTACCTCAAAATAATAATAATCCACAGGGTCCACTCAACCTGTCACCTAGCCTAGTTCACCCAGACAGTCCCAAAAAAGGATCCAACTGGCTTTTTTAGTCTTGTATGGCTAGCCTGAGTATAGTTTCCCAAGTTCCCATTCACAAAATGGGAACACCAGCGGGTAGCCAATCAGCAGTGTCCTTTTACTCCACGGACAAATCCAGTGGGAGATGGGCGGCTGCAGTGGGCCAATCACGGATACTACGCTTGCACCCCCCAATGGGACGAGTGGTGGGAAATTTAAAGGGGACCAATCAAGGGAGCGCCAACAAAGCTATTGCTATCCAGCATGGCAGAGTCCAGGGTTCCCCGTAGAGCTTGGCACTGAGCTGCCAGTGGAGAACAATGTTCCAGCTTTGGAGTGAGAGTCCCCTCTGCAAGTGGCCGTCCCCTTCCCAACACACAACAATGCTCCAGACAAATAAAATGCATTTAACATATACATACAAAGATAATATAGTTACAGATGCAGCCACGAGCATCCGAACACTTGCCTTGGAAATCAAACTGAATGGGACTGCCAGGGACCCCTGCTGTGTTAATTCGATGGGCCATTAGTCTGTCTGCAGAAATGTCACAGAAATGTTGCAGCATTACTGGGAGATTGCCCCAGATTTTCCAAGGCAAGTGTTCGGATACTCGTTGATGCACCTGTAACCTTTACCGATCACAGTAATAGCGATAAAGAAGAGACATACTGTAACACCAAACATTTACAAAAGGGTAGCCCTATTGACAGCTAGAAACAGCTTGACTGTGAGGTAGCCTGGACGCGTCCTCCATCACAATACCTTCTTAGGACCAGAGCTACATTAGTCTATTTAAAGTAACGTTAACCTAAATTAACAATAGGTTAATTATAACACTATGAACTAGAGCAAATAATCTAACGCTAACCCAGTACTATTGTACTAAATTGTATATGCATACTAAGCAACAACACATAAAAGATATAGTGTATATGTTCAGTAGAGTATTAGTCCGCGTTACATATGGCTTACCAAAAAAGCCCAGTGATCGTAAAATAATCACAAACAGCTTCATGCTCCAACATGAGTCAACAAAGGAATACATAAATAATACTTAAGCTATAAACATCATATGACACATTCCAGCAAATTAGACATCAGTTTCACAAACAGTAAAATGAAGAACCCCTTTTTCCATATCATTTGCTCCTTGTTTTTTGAGTGTCTTCTCCCTCTTTGTTAGCCCTGTGTTCTTGTCTTTTCTGTTCCATTAGTTTGGTTTTGCATACTATTACATACACTGTGCGCATTTTCTTGTGCTCTCTGTTTTTTTAGGTGGTGGATTAGTATTGTACATCTGCTTATTTATTTTTGATACTGTAACTTGGTTGCTACTGTATATACCATTATATGTGTAGCACTGTTTCCCCCTGAACATAGAAGCTACTAATGCTGTTCCATACCTGTTTGACTCGCAGGAGCCTAAGCCTCCACCACTGGGAGCCTGGGGTGATATACTTACAATACTCTCGGTGCAACGCCTCCACCTGAGAGGGATCCCAACAGAGTGGGAGGAGCCCCTCACAGGACAAAATTCAATAATACGCACTTGGTATAAAACAACAATAACCTTTACTGACATATGAATATAATTAACGTTCTAATGTGGTACTAATAATACAACTGCCCACGCACCATTCAATGCGTAACCCTCCACCGTGTACCCTACACCGTGTCCACAGTTTTGTGTGAGGTTTTGGGGCACTTTACCCTGGTAGTGTCCACAATACAACCCCCCCACCCGGTCCTGTGGTCAGCGCTGCCACTATGTGTATGTACTCTGGTTGGTGCACTTTATAACGATACCTGCCGTGTGCTCCAGCACCCGGGCTGCAGATAACTTCGCAAAGGAGCCGCTGATCCACGATCTCCTCCGCGACTTCCTGGACTCCACTAGAGTTGTTGTCCATTAGGGGTGGTCCCACCCTGAAGACAGTCTCTCTCTCTTACTGCCAGATTAGGCCTGGTCTCAGACTTCTCTTATCAGGATACTCAGCATCCGCTATGTCCTTCACTCTATACAATACTAATGGGGCAGGATCCCTATCTAAGGGCCTGTTCCCTAAAGCAGCCTCATAAAGTAATGACTCAGGGCCTAGTTGGGGCCTAGGGGTCTTCTAGCCTAGTGCAGAGGGTCACTGACCCCTGCACACATACAACCTTCCTTAGACTCTCCTGGCTCCGACTACCCACGTGCGCTGAGCGAGCTAAATGTATCTTCATTAGTCCAGGAGAGCCCTCTATCCCTATTGGCTGCCTTTCCCCATCTGACAAGCAGCCCCTGAGGCTGCTGGGGATTGTAGTCTCCTGGCAGGGCTGAATTGTATTGCCCGCCACTCTGTGTCCTTACTGCACATGTCTGCCCTGTAAGGGCCGTCGAGCGACCTCCTGCACTCGCACCTCCTGCGCACGCGCACAGTCCAAGATGGTGCCCCCGCTAGCCGGGTGCGCCGCGAGCTCCCACGACTGGCTTGCCTCACATACCGCACTCTCCCTGCCTGCCAACAAGGTTCCCCGCGATTGTAGAGGTAAGCGGAACCGTGGTCGAGGGGGAATACCCAGAGGGGGACCAGGCTTCATATGATTACGCTAAGGCTGAGACCCCACTGGAGCTGAGCGCGCTCATGCTTGGAGAGCGCTCCAAGCATGAGCGCCGGGTGTCCTATTATTTACGCACGCGCGGGGGGAGGCATTGAGCGTGCTGGAAAGTTAGCTTTTTTGTTTACATAAGCGCCGAGTGCCGATGAGCGTGTGTGTGCCCGCGCACGAGCATGCGCGAACCACGTGAGCGGAGACTTACATACAGTATATCTATATATGTAAGTAACCGCGGCAAGCGCCGCGCGCTCAGCGCTAGCGGGGACGCAGCCTTAGGCCGAGTCCACGGTCCCTGCTGGCGTGCTGAGGCGCGCTGAGGCGCAGGGAAAACGGGTGCTTTCCCTGGCCTTGCGGTTGCTTACCGCAAGCGCTCTCAGCAGCCGTCAGGGGGCGGTCCGGGGGCGGTCCGGGGGCGGGCGCGTCACTGGCCGGGGGCAGGCCAGTGACGTCACGGAGCTGGTTCGCCCTCATTGGGCTAACCGCTCACGTGACCGGCCTGTCTCGCCGGCAAGCGGGGGAATTTTAAATTCCCCCAAGACCTGCGCTTCCGCAAGCGCGCGGAAGCGCAGGTGAGCCCCTACTAAAGCCGCTCTAATTGCGGCTGTAGGGGCTCAGTGCTGAGCGGGAGCGCGCCTCAGCGCGCTTCCGCCAGCAAGCACGTAACATGGCCGAGGCCTTATTGAGCTTGGTTGTCATATAACATTCTCTCATTTGCGCTTAATGTATTGAACTGGATGTGTTGTACTTTCCACTTTATTTATTGTATATCTTATGATCTGATACATTGTTAATGAAATAATCTCTCGTTCATTGTGCTTGCCATAGTGTTATTCTATTTGTGGGAATACAATGGACCCCTTTGAGAGGTTATTCTATTTAGAGTGCTGAGGATAGTTTTGTGGTTTTGTATAGTATTTAGGGATTATTATGTCCACGTGAACCTATTTCTACTGTTAGACTTTTTATATCGATAGGGTAGTGCTGTTCGTTTTTGTATAAGTTAAATGAATAACAAACCAGTAGGTAGGCAGAGTACTATTGAGCAGGGTTGCGCAAACTGGGGGGCACGAGATTTTTTTTGGCCGGCAGTTACGGAGGCCTCGCGCTCTTCAGTGCGAGGCCTCTGTAACTCACTTACCTGAATTGAGCTGGCTTCTGGCCACACGTCGCCAAGGTAACATGGCGTCAAATGACGCCACGGGGTCACACGACGTGACGTCACATGACCCCGCAACGTAAGTTGCCACGGCAACGGGTCACGTGACATGACATCACATGACTGCTGTGTCATTTGTTGCAGCATTAAAGGTAAGGGGGGGGGGGCCGACACAGGGGGAGAGCAGGCAGTGGGGCACAGCGCACGGGTGTGCAAACTGGGTGGCTGGGGCGCAAGATTTTCTGAGGGGGCATGGTGGTTACAGAGGCCCCGCGCTTCCCCGAAGGCACTTAAATTAAATGTCGGGGATCGCACAATGCCTCTGTGATTTTACTTACCTAAACAGCGCAGCATCACCATGGCAACCCGGTGTCAAATGATGCCACGGGGTGACATCATTTGACGCCGTAGACAAGCATACAGGGGGGCGCAGGGAAAAGAGTTTGTGCACCCATGCTATAAAGTACAGAAATCCAGGTGTTGTTAGGGTAATATTAAGATAGAAATATGTTAGAAAACAAAAAGGTTCAAAGCATCATCTAAATTAGAGGCATCTCCCTCACGGTAATCCACATTTTAAATCGTGTAGATCTTATAAAAATACACTTACAGTAAATCCAGTTCCTCATGGAGGCGAAATGGAGTGCGGGTTTTAAACTCATACAGTAGATCCAATGCGTTTCTCTCTGTTTTTCAGAGTTTCACACATCTACTGTAGATGTCTGTATTAACTCTCCAACCTGGAGCCTAAATTAAGATGTATTGTGACCCATCCTTAAAATGTCTAGCCACCGATATCTCTCAACTTGATTCCTAAAAGTCCATTTATGGTGATAGTCTTTTCTTAAGAGGTAGTCTCACCTGTATTTACTAGACTGCATGGGCATTTGAGTAGGTATACAGATGTAGCAAGACATAACATTTTCGCAGCATCATCGCAACAGACACTGTCCCCAGCACCGTGGACTTTTGTTTGTTCGTCCGCGGCACTGGGGAGAAGTTGAGTTGGGCTGAACTGCATTATATTCAGCCATAGGGTTCCTCCACCAGTTCCCAAAATACTTACCAGTCTAGTTAACGATATCTCCCTCAAGTAACATCAAAATGACTGTTAAATCTTGTGGATCCCACAGGCCACTAGGAAGCTGCCACATCATCCGATGGTGTTCCCTATCGGACAACCATTAAAATCCCCAGGAAGAACACTAAACTAATTTAATCTGCACTCAAAAGGTCTGTAACTCAAAATTAGAGTCCTATAGGATCAGCAGTAAGAAGTGTGACAAGACCTAATGACAAGAGTGACCTATTTTATATTTCTGACAAAAGTCCTTTTCATACAGTATGATTGCTCATGACCCAAAACTCATGAATTATCCTCTCTCAAACTTATGTCTCAGCATTCCTAAATATTTTAGTCACGTGAAGCAACAAAGGTGAAGAGATGTTCCATGCTTCTCAATAAATCAATTGCATTATAACACGCAAAAAAGTAGATCCATTCTTATTTCTGCACCTTGGAGATGTCCCACGGAATATGGGATCAGAGGTGCTGTTGGACTTGAATGAATCTTTAAATCAGCTTTGATATGGATTATATTTGCAGCTGTGTAAGTCTTGACTCATTTTCCAAATGGTTGGCCGAGTTAGGTTTGGCCCAGCCTATGTTTAAGTAAGTGTAAACACAATTTGGTTGTTTCAGTGTCATGGCATTGGGAAGGGCTGACTAACAAAGCTGAACTTGGCAAGACAAGGAGATAAAAGACTCTTGGGAAGCTACTGCACCTTAAGAATAGGTGGACAATGTTATTGAACATGTCCTATCCTATATTTCAGCTGCAATACACTTATGGTATAATTATTGTGACCACGTATTTGGGTAAAAGCGATGTCCATTACCAAGAGGAGACCCCTTAAGCATGTCACTGAAATTTGTTCACCTTGCTCCTAGGAGGGATTGCCCATTTAAACATGTCAGTATGCAGTAATTAAAACAGTCGTGAAACAATACTTTAAGCAGACTGAAGGAGGCCAAATTTGCTTGTCAAGGCCAGGATTACCAGTCTTGCTTTGAATCCCTCCCTCCCCCCCTCCCAATAAAAAAAATACTCCTATCTTCACCACCAGATATTAGTGACATTTGAAGGCTGTCAGATCAAAAATGTAAAAGTACTTGGCTTTACTGGTAGTTTTTACTCTGGCATAAGTTTTAATGATATAGGAGAGCAGTATTGGCAGCTTCTACCATTTCTGTACTAACCAAAGACTTATTTTCCCACTGCTAATCATATGCCACTTTTCCTAGAACTAAATGTATAAATAAAACATTACATTTGTATGCCACGTAAGAGTGTATAGGACAATAGCTAAAATAACCTTTATATAAGAAATAGTTTGCAGGCATATGCAGCATTTGTTTTGATTAATATAAGGATATTGGGGTTTATTGTACATTATTTTACCGTATTCATTAAGCCCTTATCAAATGAGCTAAAAAGGCTTTTTTATGTGATGTGGCGAAATAGGGAGAGGAGAGGAACGTGATCGCTGTCTTCTCTCTATCTCCTCTCTATCTCCTCTCTACGTGTCACTTTCTGGACAATATTGCAACTAATCGGGCAAAAAGTGCTTGCAGGTGAGTTTCCTATCTAAGAAATCTAACTAGTTCACATTTGAGTATATACAGATGTAGAAAATTGTGCAAGCTGTCTGTTTGGGGATCTCTGGTGCCGAAGGTCTCCGATTATGCTGCTAGTAGTGGTTCTGACCCAATGTTTGTGTTCAAGAGACCACAAACCCTAGGTAATACCATCTCTCCTAGTATGTTGAAGAGGTCAAGCACATCATATAGTCAAAATAAAAGTTTTTTTTTTCCAATCTAACAGGATCACACAGATGTGGCCATTGTAAAATATGTCCACATAAGGACAAAATTCAAACATTTCACAATAAGGACAAAAACAATACATTTACCATATTTATGACATGCAATACAAGCTATGTTATTTACCTGTTAAATTGTGGACGTCATAAACAATACATGGGTCTTACTACAAGGCCCTTGAAGGTACGGATCCTTGAATATATCAGGTTGATTAATCATAGGGACTTAATGGACTTAGTGTCCAAGCACTTTTCACAGTGCCCTGTGGGCGACATTCAATTATTGAGGTGCGTGGCCATAGAACACTTTGATACGTTACCCAGAGGGGGAGATGGGGTCAATTTGTACCAAAGGGAAGATTATTGGATTTTTACATTAGATACTCTTATATCCAAAGGTTTGAATACCGAATGAGATTTGAAGCCCTTTTTGTGAATCATTTATCTATTATAATATTATTGGAGCTACCTGTTTATACCCTCAGACATTTTGTATAACTCTTTATATGCATGAACATTATGGTTTGTTATGTTGTCTTTAGAGACAGTTAACGTCTGATGCTCTATTGGGTTCCCCCCCTTTTTTTCCCCCACCCCTTTTTCGTTTTCCTTTTTTATTCTCCTTTCTCCTCTTTTTTCTCCATTCTTTCCCTTTTTCTTTCCTTCCTCCTCCCCCCTTTCTCCCCACCTTTCATTCCCCTTTCTCCCCCTTTCCTTGCCCTTTCTCCCCCTTTCCTTCCCCTTCCCTCCCTTTCCTTCCCCTTCCCCCCTTTCCTTCCCCTTTCCCCCCTTTCCTTCCCCTTCCCGCCTTTCCTTCCCCTTCCCCGCCTTTCCTTCCCCTTCCCCCCCTTTCCTTCCCCTTCCCCCCCTTTCCTTCCCCTTCCCCCCTTTCCTTCCCCTTCCCCCCCTTTCCTTCCCCTTCCCCCCTTTCCTTCCCCTTTCCCCCCTTTCCTTCCCCTTTCCCCCCTTTCCTTCCCCTTCCCCCCCCTTGCCTCCCCCTCCCCCTGTCCTCCTTTCCTTTCCCCCCCCCTTTACACTGTTCTATTATTGTTCCATAGTGCTATGTTTAACACAAAACAAACAAAGATTCCCCAATGAATGCACTCAAATCAAATAGTGAGAAATGTTGAATAAGTTAAAAATACTCTTTAATCAAATATATAAGTAAAAGAATGTTGTACAGAGGGATATGGTATAAATATCCTTGACCACTCCCTTATGACACACCAATTCCTAATCACAAAATAATGTGTATGTCTTAAAAAATGCCCTAAGAGAACAGAAATCCCATATACTGTATCTACAATAGCTACTCTAATATCCAATTCACTGATACAGCTCCAAAGATCTTAGTATTGCTACAATAGTGGCAATAATATTTACTAAAAACTGGAAAGGGTGCATGATGCCTATTACCAGTACTGGTTCACTGTTATGTGATTGAGCTGTGTATGATGTATCTCAATTGTTGCAAAATAAAAAACTGTTCTGTCTACTAGGCATATATTCATAGACGTATTTATAACAGAATTAATAGCCGTTATAGAATCACTATGCGAACACAGTACAGTTCAATGTGATAGCCTTGGTTGATAGCTCACAGATGCCTCAAGGGTCCTATTAGTAAAGGGCTAGCACAAAATGTGCACTTAAGCCCTGAGGCACGGTTCCAAGACCGTATCCAGTTATAGCCTCATATCTGTTCTAATGATAACACAATAGAACTCCTTATCCCTATTTGCACCTTATCATTATCCTTAATTTTCACAGTTTACTTCTGACAATTGTTTTCTAATTTAAGGTGATGCTGGAGCTTCCCTCTCTTCCCCTTTCCCTCTGGTTCGTGCTATGTTTAACAATTAGATCTTTATACTTTTTTTTATTTGGATTGACAGGACATATGTTCTCATTTATGTTTTTTGATTTATTGATGTCATTCCAGTACTCATTTCTTTTGAGATAGATATGTTAAGTGATCAATATTATATATATATATATATACACACACGCACGCATGCACGCGCGCGCGCACACACACACACACACACACACACAGCTCTATTCCCCGGTCTGTGTAGAGCTGCAGGGGGAAAGACAGGGGTGGGGGGACGTAGCAGGGGGGAGGTGCAGCCATGACATCACCCCGCAGGTTCGCCCTCATTGGTGTGAGGATTCGCCTCCTGGCGTGCAAAGACTGTCTCCTCACCTCTCAGCCCCTTCTGCAGCACACTCAAGTTGCGCAATCTCCTGGTCCTGTGACGTGCGCGCGGATCCTGCGCTACCTGTTCCTGCTTCCACGGACCCTGATCCCGCCTCTCGCCCTGTCACACGTCGTGGACGCTCCTCCAGCCTCCCTGCTGACCCGCGAGTCAGGCCGTGCCCCTCGACCTCCGTGACACGTGGGGGTCGGCGCGCGACGGTCCCGTCTCCTCTGCTCCCAGGAATCGGCGTGGGAGCGACGCGCGATTCCAGACTCCGCCCCCTGGCCTCCGTGACGCGCGCAGAGCGGCGCGCAAGCACTTCCACACTCAACCCTGATTAGGCTGTTCCCTAGGGCACACCTGTGTGCACCAGCAGCCAATACTCTGTCACTTCCTGTTCCGCCCTAGCTGGCTTCTCCTATTTATAAGGTGAAAAAAGAAAATTAAAGTGCGCAACTATTATAAACGTGACGTGATTAATTGTGACAATAGGGTAAATTAATTTACGTGACCTTGAACAGAGCGTCTGCAGCTGCGATGGAGGGGGGCTCAGGGACCCCCTGGAGCTAACAGATAAATACAAAAAAGACACAGCGCACAACGCTCATAGTGCATTAAAAATTATATTCACATATACAAAAAATGGGTGAGTAATGTGCGTACATCAAATGCAGTAACAACAAGCAGTTTCGGGATATGTTACCCAACGCCTCTGGAGACCGGAATAGGTGTCCTCACAGGGGTAGAAACGCTGATCTCTGGTGCAGGGTCCTAGTGGGGTAGATGCACAACCTCTGCTGGTCCTTGCTCCCCAGAGCACGAGTAGAACGGGAGCTGTTGGCCCATGCAGTGCTGTTGCAAAGCAAAACTGAGCATCAGCTGGGCGCTGGCACTCTCCTCCGTGTGAAACACTTCCTGGTTGATGACGTCACCAAGGGGAGTGGCCGATTTCGGCGCCGTTCAAACTCAGATAGCTCGCGCAGTAGGGTGCTAGTAGAAAGGTAGAGCACTTGTCCAGAATGTCCTACGCGTTTTGAAACCAACAGGTTTCTTCATCATCCCTGATTGAGGGGCGGCTCTGGTCCCTGCACCGGACGCCATAGCGGGCGCTTCAGCAGGCTGCAGGGACCTAGCCATAGCTTTTTAGTGTTGCTCTGCACATTTTGCAGACTCCAGTTTATTTTCCCTGTCATAGAATTGAATGTAACAAAAATAATATCAGTTTTTATATATTTCTGTCCGTGTCTTTTGTGGGTTTCCATGCTACCTCCGAGGGTTCCATACATTCTGATAATAACGCACTTGACTTACTCTGTCTTGTTAATGACAAACTATTTACCTGCAAATTATTGCTATTAATGACTATATATCAAATGACTTCCCTATCCTAGTTCTTTTTCCGTGTACTTCTCCTGCACATTTTCTCATAATAAAATAGCTAAACATAACAAGTGGAATCCACCCAAGCATTTCTTGCCAGGCCAGTCAGCATGTGTTTAATAGCTTCCAGACTGCGAATTTGGAAAGGCTGAAATAGGGACAAAGAATGTTTGGAAGTAAAAAAAAAAAAAAAAAAAAAAATGTATGCGAATTGCTTATTTTAATGGTGATAACTTCAGAGAATGTACTTTAACATTAGCATCCATACATAACACTATTTATAATATGACAGTTAAGTATTTTTGGATTTGGTTCACTGTAATTAAAGTAATATTATATATGGCCTCAATTTTTCACGTAGATCTGTAGGGTAAAAAATAAAGTTGAACAGTGGTCTGTGCTTCAAAATATATTGCGGACTATCACCTTGACTTAGACACTTCTGTAGTAAATGATGGTGGAAAACAAACAACGTATGAGCTTATATTTGACATTACTTGTGCTGAATAAATGAAATTATTCGAGGCACCTTGAATCAACATGGGACATAGTAAAATATGACTTTTTCCTTTGACAGTTTTTAACTCTTATGGTTGCTAACAGATCGCAAATCTATCATTCTGTGGTGGTTTGAATGTCTCAAATGTGCTGCTGTTTAACCACTATGCAAGGTTGCAGGGTCAAGGGAAATATATAGTATATCATATTAACTAAAATTGTGGTTATGCGTTTGTAAATCTTGTTTTCTTGATGCTATGCTTATAGTATCAGCCCAAGTCCTGCTCACAGTAAGTTTGTAAGATACTCATTATGTAATATATCTATAGAATTGCTGTTGGACTTACTGGCAATTATGAGTAACACAGAGATTAACATGTTAAGGTGGGCAAATTCCCACCCACCCATCATGGCAGGAATGATTTTTCAGCTTTTTATTCTTTGTTTATGCTCTTCTTTTTTTTTCTTGTATAATGTTATCAATAAATGCAGTACTGTATAAACATCAGGAATCACAGGCTCAAATATCGTACAATATCATGTACAATCGTACAATATCATCCAGTATGTTATAGTTGTGATTTGTGGACATTCCCGTTGGGAATGATGCAGTATGGATATTTGGGCCTCAAAAACTTTAATATCTAGCACAAAACCTTCCTTGAATCTCAACTAATGGCACTCAGCAAATGAGAAACAAAACGGCTACTGAAATATTTGATAACATGGAGTAAATAAAACTAAAATTCACATATATTAGGCAGTTAGTCTGTCTTACCAGGTCCAATCAGTGGGATATATAATTTTTGTTACTATAAATTGAGTATATATATATATATATATATATATATATATATATATATATATATATATATATATATATATATATATGAGAAGCATTGAGGTATAGTATTCGGTGACTGAGACATCTAGCTCAAAGCCTGTTTGGAAAACATTGCAACAAAAAGCATTTGAAAGATGACATTAAACAGATTCTCTCAGCAGAAGAGTGGAAAACAAGTAACATGGAAAAATAGAAACAGATGAAAAATATGTTTCATAAATATAGCACCTGGCAGATTTTTTTTAACATTTCCTGAGAGATTGCTATAATGATATTTGGGGTTGTTAATTTTCTCTTAAGCAGTTTGCCATCATTTCCTATTGAAGCTCTTCCAGTCTAAAAACAGACAGAACCATTTTGGCAACAAAGGCCTAGGAATTGTCATCATTAGTATTATGTGGTCTATAAAAAGAAAACACTGAGACGTGATACAGTATAAGATTGATCAAAACTATTTACTTAGACACAAAACGTATTGTGTCTGTTTCATTCCTTGTTACTTTTAGGAGGTATTTGTGCTTCTTTCTGTAATGTATTTATCACAATTTTCTTGGAGAAGTGTAATACACTGCATTGCAGGGAGTAAGCACACTTTGCTTGTTTAATTCATTTATGTTCAAAGATCAGCGACTAAAATGTTTCACGAATTTCATCAAATAAAAGAGAATACAGCCTAGAAAAAAAAGCACATGATGGAGACTATCAGATATATTAAATGTTACAATAGGATACAGAAGGGAAGCACTTTTCTGAGAGAAAAATAAATTATAGAAAAAGGGGACATGCAATGAAGCTAGAGGGAGGAGAATTTGGGGGGTAATTCAGGTTGAATGTTTTTTTTTCCGTAAATAAAGTTTTATATAGTAAAGTGTGGAGATTTGATTAAGAGACTGCAGAGATCTCCTCTTAAGCTTATGCACAAGACAACCTTGTACTATAGATATGTTGGTGATATATAGATGTCGCAGACGTTACTGCTCCCGTTGCAATGCATCGTGTAAACGCTAGCCCATTATTTACTGTTAAATTATCATTTACTGTTAGTGCTATTAAAACAGTTGTTAAGCAGACATACTTGTTGTTTAACGCATTATTTTGTGGTTGTTATAACGACTGCTACATGTATGTATGTATGTATGTATGTAACAGGGAGAGCCCAGGGATCTCATAGTTCCTGAGATATTTGCAGTTTCCCCATGGCTTTATTTCCTTTCTAAGTAAATATGACCACCTTGTCAACCTCACTCTGACGGGCAAAAGGAAACCTAAGACCCCACATTATAAAAAAGAAATAATGAATGGATGTGTAGCACTACTGCTTATACTGCCCCTCAACATCTATACATTTTGGGGAGAATGTACCCCACTCATCTCCCATAAGAACTAAAGGGTATCACTCTAATGCAGGAGTTCTCATCCTATGGATAAGAGTGCACTAATGCTACGCAAAGTTGTACAAATTGGTACTCTTCCCTCGTGTGGCTTCTAGGCCTGTTGTGAGTATGACTAGTACAGGATCAAAAAGAAACAAGAACGGTGCTTAGACTAAAGATATTTAAAGAGATAAATTGGATTTAGTACCTAAAAGGGACAAAAATGCACGTATGTATGATATGATTTTATGTTCCACCGAGACATACCTAAAAATAATTGGAAGTATAGGAAGTTGTCTTTGTTGGAATGGGAAAAGCTAAATAAAGTTGGCTAACCACCACAGTAATGAGTATAAAATGTATACATATATAGTCTCCATTAATAGATAACACCATAGGAGGATACCACATTTTTGTTTTGGGGTAATTGCCTTTTTAAAACCCACAAGAGAATTGTCTTTCCTATGCAAGGCTGTTAAAATAACATTCCCCATGTCAGTTACAAGGCACATAGAAAGTCATGATTCATATGAACTTAACACCAAGGTTGTGTTTTCAGGATGAACGCCTTCCAAGTATCTGTATAAAAAAAAGAAAAGAAATCACTTTCATTATTCCCTACCCGGAAAACATTTCCCCAACATTTTACAGCTTTAAATTGTTTTGGGAACTCTATTACACCTCACCTCCAAGATCCAGGAATGTAAAGAATAAGAAAGTAATAGTTTCTTTACTGTCCATAAAACTTTTTTTCCTCCTAAACATATATCATGGTGTAGCCTTGTATATTTACCCACCCTTTAAAGCAACAAAACGTAGAAAATTCTATGTTTTTTTTTAAATAAATCAGTTCTGTAATATTAGATAATACTGTCTGCATTTTTTTTAAACTCCTAATGCATTATTAATTATTTTTTAATGTACTGGTCATCCTTCAGATGCTACAGCAACCATTTAGAAAGTCATATCCACTTCCTCTTTTCCAGGCTCTGATATACCTTCTTGAGCTCGGACCTTTGGCAACAAAGTATCACAAACAGATTTGTTGCTGTTTTCTAAACAGCAGCCTGTCTATAACTCGGAAAGCTGGAACAATAATGGGTTGCACTTAGTAATATAATGTTGCATATTAGCTGCATCATTGCACAGACTGCAGCATAAAGTTAGAAGGCGGCCATTTCGTTAGGCACACAATGAGGATGTTGAAAGATTTATAACAGGAGCACCACACACTTGCTTGAAAGGATGAGGGGGATTTCTCCTGTACCATCATCTGTTCGAGTCCCTGTCAATGCTTGAAAGGATGATGTCACTGCATGAAAGGATGCATGAAAGGTCAATATCAGAAATGTCACAAATTAAAAATGTCATCATCCAAGTTCCTAAAGAAATCCAAAATGTTAACAGGACATTACAAGCACTAGTTCTCAATGTAAGCCAAGCAAATCAGTTTCGGAGTACAGCAAGAGAACAACCATTCCACTTTACCCCATCAGAGGATGGATCTTTACATGCTGCTACTTTTTCTCCAGAGTCATCAGTTCTTCATTCCCCAGTTCTGGATGATACCGGTACAATACAGTAGGTGCAAGTTCTGTGCAGGTCCCTGTCAACATCCAACCGCTGACATCTGTTCAAAACATGGAACCGACACCTACAAATGAGACACGCAAAAGAAAGTTAGGGCAACAATTACTAATAACCAGCTTTTGGAAGAAGATTAAAACACAAAAACAAGAAAGTGCTCCACCACCACTCTTGCAATGTTTATCAAGTGTTTCTCAACTGCCACAGCCCACACTCTGTGCCCCTGAAGTGCCACAGCCCACACTCCGTGCCCCTGAAGTGCCACAGCCCACACTCAGTGCCCCTGAAGTGCCACAGCCCACACTCAGTGCCCCTGAAGTGCCACAGCCCAAACTTAGTGGCCCTGAAGTGCCACAGCCCACACTTAGTGGCCCTGAACTGCCCCAGCCCACACTTAGTGCCCCTGAAGTGCCACAGCCCACACTTAGTGCCCCTGAACTGCCCCAGCCCACACCCAGTGCCACAGAACTGCCACAGGCCAGTACAAGTGGTAAAGTTAAGACGAGAGTACTTGGCACAGGGAAAAGGCGAACACAACAGCCAACAAGCAGGCCTGTGACTCGCTCTCAAAAGGATAAACAAAAATAAATAAGCACATTCACTAAATATTTTTGTGTACTGGTGTCCTTTACTGCACACTCTTTCATGCATAGTGTATGTATGATCATGTATAGATGCTTGCAAACATTCAAGTACGTGTATGTCCTTGTACACATTAATGTTTATAAATGCCCATTCACTGAATGAGTGAAGGCATATTTTAGAACATATGAATATCTATTAATCATCAGTTGATTAATGTTAATACATTATGACACACTTTGCATGTATATGGAAGATGACATTCACTTAGCTCTTGTTGAGTATTAGATGTTACAGGTGTATGTTAGAAATTTAGATTGTCATTTCATGCTAATATTATGTACATACAAATTAATGTAATTACCCATATAACAGCCTACTTTTTAATGTTATGTTTTCTTGTGTCTTCACTCTGTAAGACATTACTTACCTTAATGTTCATTCATTGTTCATCATGTTGGCATGTGATCATGTATGATTTGTGGTTACAATAACAGATCTGTAAGTGTGTATGAATATATCTGTAGTCTATCTCTGTATCTATATCTATATATGTATACACACACACACACACACACACATTGTCTATCTTTGTGTGTGTGTATATATTTACTGATATATATATATATATATATCTGCCAGTGTTGTCTGCAAACAGCCCTTGTGTTAATAATATACAAATGTTAGGACACGTGCTACAATTATTGTATCAGTATGAGTGAGGCCCTAATTCAGACAGCTGTATTGAAGTTTGATTATGATTACAACAAGGCCTGCTTACACCCATCAATGCCTTTAGTTTTGCACTCTATATATAATATATAGAATCAGAATCAACATTAGAGGCCTTGATGGCTGCAAAGAGGCCTAGTTTGCTGTTAAATACAACTTCTACACAGCTGACTCAATTAGGCCCTCAAGCATACTGAACCAGTAATGTTATACACTTTAATGAACCTTGAATATAATTACAACAAGGCCTGTTTCCACACATCAAGGCCTTGAATTTTGCATTAATAATATATATATATATATATATATATATATATATATATATATATAGATACACACTGTATGTAACTGTGTATATATATATATATATATATATATAGAGAGAGAGAGAGAGAGAGAGAGAGAGAGAGAGAGAGAGAGAGAGAGAGAGAGAGAGAGAGAGAGAGAGAGAGAGATCTGTTCATCATAGCACAGTTGATGATTACACACATTGTTATTTTAATTAAGAGTAAACTTGTCTTGCTCATTTTGATTGCCTAAGCAGCAAGTAAAGTTTCGATTCCTGTGAAAAAAGGGTATCTTAGACAAAGAATCTCAGCCAATTATTGTAACAAATTTCTTGTGGGAATAAAACAAGGCATATAAATGTTCGGTTGTATTCTAACCTTGGAAAATACCGCAAAGATAACATGTAACTATTCACACATTCAGGAGTCATCCTTATGCTTTCAACTTAGACACTGTACACTTGAAGAGAGAAGAAATGGCAGGACCTTCCACATTGCACAGCCATCCACGTAAATCATACAAATTTTTGATTTATGAAGCAATCGAGTCAACGCCACAGAAAAAGGCAACCGTGGGGGAAATCTATGACTTGATCCAAAACAAATATACATACTACCAAGAAACAGCCAATCAAAGAAATTTTAAAACTTCTGTACGTTTCACTTTATCCGCGAATGAATGTTTTGAGCGTGTCCCTCATCGTCAAGCTCAACGATACGGCTGCTGGCAGGTTGCTGCATCATTTAAACTTACCATGGAACATGGAACATATCTGCTGTTAAATAGCATATTTTTGCCTAATGCCAGTTACATAGAAGCCTCACAGACTGTCGCGTCTGCTGATATACCTGCACCGTCCATTCATGAAGACGAGATGCAAGATGGACATAACTACTATGATATGTTTCAAAACTTATATGGCCAATACGAATGTGGAGGTGAAAACAACCAACAACTGTACGTACCTCCGGATGTCTTGTTTCAAGAAGCCACTGCAGATCTATATGACGGCCTCACGAAGATGTGTCTGAATCAGGATTCAACGGTTGGCTCAACCATGGATGATACTGTTGTGCCTTCCTGGAGCGATTTGTTGCAGCCAAATCAGTTTTGAATTCTACAATAATGGTAAATCCACATTCCGTTATGCCTTGACTCAAATTATATATGTCACAAATATTATAACATTATCTGCATAATATACACAATTTGTTAGCCAAATGAGTGGATACAGCGTAACATTGCAGACAGCCTTGCATGGAGCGTTCACAAATAGATTATTTCCTATAACAATAGACTACATGATGAACCAGGAGTACACATTGGTGACGGAGTCCTAAATCATTCATTATTATCGATTTGAAACCATCTTTTCTAAATGTTACACTAACTGTAACACACACACACACCTCATTGTTTAGCATTCAACATATAATATGATGTGTCCAAAAAATATATTTTTTATTCTTTATTCTGGGGTGTTCCTGAAACCATCGCTCCCTTCCTACCCTGGACCTACATTATCTTGAAGGGAATCTGTACATATTCCCTGGAAGGTTGAGAATTACTTTTTTGGTTCACCTTACAATTCACCTTATATATTCATTACTCAAATGTGTCATAATCACTGTTGTTTAGCGCCGCTCCAAGTCACTTTGGTTCACGCTGAATGACAAGAATCATTTAATGTACAGCAGGACGTTCAATGCAAATTGGCTTGTCCTCAACTGGACAAATAACTCTCGGCATGTATCTTTGTTTTCTTGCAATTTGTCAGTCTGTAACGGCTATTCCTTTTTTTATTATTATTAAACCACTGAATAAATTTGCTTTTTAACAGGATTAAAATGTCAAATTAGTTCTTACAACATGAGGTTTGGCAGTATTACAATTTCAAGAAAGGTGGTATTTTCAACAATACATTAATCATTAAACTGAGACAAATTAGAAATTGCATCCACCCAAGTAGTGAGTATGAATTTTTTGTCCATCAGAAGGAACTTGCCAAGAATTTAATTTTTGTGGTATTGTTAATTGTTTGAAGGGCAGGGAGTGATTTAAGAATGGCAGGATTCTGGCTCTGTGAAATCAGATAATGAATTCATAGGAGGTATTTTATAACATTAACTGTACGGTGGTTATTCATTACACTGCGATAGTGCCAACCGGGGCACTATCTCACAGATACTGCCATTAACTTCAGCGAGAGTTTCTGTGAAATAGTTCCGCGATTGACACTATACCACAGTATAGTAACCTGGAGCTCCTGGCTAAACGGAATATAGTGTTCTGGAATGACAATATGGGGGTGGTTGAGGCAGCTAATAATTTTGGGTCCTGCTCCCCCCAGTGGTGGCTTTATTGTGTCACTTTGTTCTAACTTGCCGGAAGTTAAAGACAGCCTTTACGGCTAGACATGTACCTGGGGTGGCTAATGGGGTTGCTGACTCATTTATCCCGAATGCAGTTAGCAGAGTTCAGGAGGTTGGCACCAGAGGCAGATTTAGTCGGACGGCGATGCCCGTGCTTGGTGATGGACTTGGTGCAACTTCAGTGGCACCTGGTTTTTGTCTCCTGACGTTTGGATAATCGGGGATTCTTTTATTCATTGGGCGAAGAAGCATGCGGTTTTCTGGCCATACGGGAGGAATTTGGGCAAGAGCGGGAAACAGGGAAACGTGTTATGGTGTGGCAGGTGAGGTTTGAGATGGCATCAGCTGTTACCAGAACTGCTGGTACTGGCAAGAGATAGGAGGCCTCCCAAAAATGTTGATTAGTCACATGGGGGTGGGGGGGGCAACAATGTGGGGGGTAACATTAGACTAGATCAATAAGGAATGATCTAGCGCAGATTCAGGTGTGTGGTCAGACATAGTCCACAGGAGGGCGTGGAAGGGGGCTCTGCGAACTGAGGCGGTGGAGCACATGAGAGAAAATTAATAAGGTAGTTGGGAAATTGATGTTGCAGGTAGGAGGCTGTGTGATAAGGCATCTTGATTTCGAGTCAGCAACATAGAGGTAGCATTTGGGAAGGGGAGGCCCTGCACGAAGAGCTTACAATCTAATTGGTTGATAGGAAGAACGTACAGAGACAGTAGGAGGGTGTTCTGGTAAGTGCGTCTGCTAGGGGCCAAGGTTTATGTGTGAGGTGAAAATTATCAGCCATAGAGCTAAGGTCCAGTGAAGGACTTAGTGCGGGGATGTGGGAACGGTAACATCAGTAGACTTAGTTAGGTCAATAAGGAATGACCTATCTCAGATTTAGGTGCGTTGGGGGATGGTTCAAGTGGTGTAGTCAGATATCGTCCACGGGAAGGCTTGGAAAGGGGTTGCAGCGAAATGTATGTTACAGGTAGGAGGCTGGGTGATAAGTCACCCAGAGTTCAATTCAGCAAATAGTGGATTATTTCGTCCAAACGGGGTACACCCATCCGATATAGGGTTAGACTTGTTTAATATAACACTTCAGGAGGGGCTTGAAAGGGCCTTGCAGGTCTGGCGGTACGGGCTAATTTAAGGAGATTAAATAGCCCTGTGGGTGGCGGATGTTGGGGGTGGGGGGTAGGTAGGTGTGTGTTAACCTTGCCAGTGGGGGCTCTATGGTGCAGATAACTAAAGCCTTGTGTGGCTGGGGGTAGCGAGTGGGCAGGGCTCATTTGTGTGTAATTCCCTGGGACCAGTATCGCTTAATGGCCGGGCCAACAGGCTCCCAGCTTGGGGAGCAGTGAGTGGGCAGGGATCATCGGGATCAAGCCCGGCTTGGTGGGTCTTGTGGGCCATGGTTGCGGTGCCATCGGCCTTTACCCGGGGGAGAGCACGCTAGCAGGGTTGGCACTTACCAGGGTTTATTAGTGTAAGGGGGTCACCCCCGGTTCCCCTGATTTTCCTTTGCCCCCTGCCTTACCCCTGTGGCAGTGGGGGAAGGGGACGGCGACTTCTCCCGGCGGGCACCGCCCTCTTGGTTGTGGCGTGAGCTTCGCCCATGCGCAGTAAAGATCGCGCACGCGGTCCCCATAGAAAAGAGCTGTACAAAGAACTACAATTCCCAGCAGCCTCTGGGGACTGCACTTTCACCCTTGTCACAGGCAGCATTGAAGCCAATAGAGCTGGCAGATTCTCATGCTGCAGAGTTGCAACAATGTTGTGTGCAGACAGGGTTTTTGTCAGTTGCAGCACGTTAGGCAGTCAGGAAGAAGCAGAGCAAGGAGGCAGACAAGGGAAGGAGGAAGGGTACGGGAGAGAGGGATCCCCTGTACTAGCCAGCACCCCCTTGGCCCAAGATAGCTCTAGTTATCCCATATAGTGAGTGTTGCCAGGGATGCCCTAGAGTAAGGGACCCTGTCACTCAGGTTAGTCAGTTGTTAGTGGGAGTCAGGACTGGGCCTCGTTAGGGGAGTAGGCAGACGCTTAACCCCTTAGGCCCCAGATAGACTCTCCCTCTCCAGTGTATGGTGTATGTAGGATTGGTTGCTGTGTGTTGTCGCTGCATGTGCTGGGCGCAGTGTGTGCAGCGTGTGTGGATGTCTGCAGGCTGACGGTGTTAACTGTGTGTCTGCTGCAGGCTGTTAGTATCTAGGAGTAGCGAGTAGCTAGATGCTAGGGAAGATTAGGGACGTGGGTAGCTAGGGGAGTGGGGCAGGGTATTACTCTGCAGGCCCTAGGAGATTTCCCCAAGCCATCCCAGGTTGCGGTTCATCAGGGACAGGCCCTAGGTTAGGGTTCCTGTCACGTTAGGGTTAGTTAGGGATAGATAGGGATAGCGGCGGTTGCTGTTCCCGTGATTCGGTTGCTGTTACCGTGAGACGGTGGGACCCTCGTTGGGGTTCCTGGAGAAGTACCTGGATAGGATCAGACGGATGCATAGCACGTCTGACCCTTTGAGAAGAGTGTTGCAGGCCCGAGCATCGGAGTGCTCGGAAGGTACCTCTGAATTATATGTGCACCAACAGGCCTATTAGTTCATAGTGACTGCGCAGTCACCCACGACCTCCGTAGGAGTACGGGACATTGGGTGTGGGGGATTACAGGACACTGGGTGGGAACGCCAGACATTGGGCCTGAGGTGATAAGGTTATGATGTTATGTAATGTGTGATATGTGTGTTAGTAAAGTCATATAGTTAATATACATGCTGTCGTGTAAGTGATTATTATTGTGATTGTCCTGCGAGGAACCACTCCCCCTCTGGTGGGAGCCATCGCAGGTGGAGGCGCTGTACCGAGAAGATGTTGTAAGTGATCACCCCTAGTATAATTACCCCAGGTTCCCCGTGGCGGAAGCTCAGCCCTCCTGTGAGCCAACAGGTAATGCACCACACCTGAGTAACCTTGTATGTTCCCTGCACTCACATCAGATATGCGATTGGGGGGGGGGAATACCCGTTACATTTGGAGGCGCTGCTGAGATTGACCTGGGGTGCCGTTTTCATTTTTTTCTAAATTGTGCTATTTTTGGTCGCCATGAAGAAGCCACGTGCTGATTTCCCGCCCGCGCGGGAAAATGTTGCAAACTGTCTGGGTTTGGCGGGAAACCCTAAGCCCCGCCCCCGCCAACTGAATAACTCCGTGCAGAGCCAGAGTCATTCCATGAAAGTGTGTGCTGCCCCTCCTTCAGATTCCACCAGGGGGAGCAAGCACTGTGAGCCTTCATCCGTGACTGCTGTCTCCATCAAAGAAAGTACTGGGGGCAAAGAAAATTGCTCGCCGTCATATGGACTCTGGCCGACGAAGGCCGGGGCCGTATCCTTTTTGTTGTGTCCGTGTATGATAGAATCGTTGAGTACGTCGGGTAGTATGAACTTTGCTGTTTTGACGTGCCTGATAAGAGGGCGGCTGGAAAACGCAAACGAGGATGGGTGCCGGGAATGTTTCTGTAACAACGGTGACTGCTCCTTTTGTAAATTGGCCTGGGGACGCATATGTGGCTGCTGCAGGATACCGACTCTGCAACCCGTGCCGTTGGCGGTTACAGGACAGTCCGAGGAAGAGGGCACTGTGGCCGACATAAATGAAATAGACTCTTGGTTTCCTGATAAGGGTGATGAAACAGACTGTAAGGGAGTACACCCTAATGTGTATGTGGCCTGGCACGCGCCAGGAGTGAAAGCCCTTACATTAATGTGCACATGCCTGCAAAAAGCTTATGTCCAAGGAGCCGACCTATTTCAGCTACCGCTGGATTTCAAGACCGGCACCGTGGATGGAGAACTGAGCATACAGTATTTTAGCCCCACATGTGACTGTTCTAGAGCGGCATTGGTGTGGGAGCCTCAATGTGAATATTGCGGTGCCTGGTTCTTAAAACCTATTGTGCCCCAGCCTGAAGAGCCGGTCAGTATAACTAACCCATCTACCCTTCTCATAGACATTTCGGAGGGCCAGTGCGCCCAAGTGAACCTTCTAGACCTGGTTCCTGAGCAGGAACCACAGAACCCGGATCAGCCCATCCTGGAGCCGAGCAACACGTTGGCGGAGGATCCGATCGTGATGTTGCCAGCGGACAAGGTTGAATTCCCATCGGTGGCAATGCGCCGACCGGCGAACCACCCCAGCAGTGAGACAGAGGAATCACAGGGTGAGGTGTATATACCCCCACCTTCTTCTAGTGAATCCAGCGACCCGTCACTTGTGGTGATGCGCCTGCCGGCGGACCACTTTAGTGACACCAATGAACACACTATCTCGGCGAATGCAGAGCCTGCTGTGGGCCCGTGTGCCCTAGAGGAAGTGTGTCCCGATGTTGCGGACCCTGCTGTGGGCCCGTGTGCCCTACAATGGTCAGTCCGACCTACTACAGAGGTACCATCGGTCCTAGGCTTGGGACCAGTACCTACAGACGACAAGGGTGAGTCGACTGCCCCAGGGGTGTTGGGGGTGAGCCTCCAGGTGCCCGCGGAGCACGATGGCTCCTTAAGTCTGGTCGCCCGGGCGAAGGGCTCCCCTCTGCATCGCGTCCTGGTGGAGGTGTCCTCATTGGAAGGTAGCTGTCCAGAGAAGAGAGTGGACCAGTGTCTACCGTCGATCCTTCCGGAAGAAGGGAAGCCCATCGTCAGCCAGCAGAGAGGTAAGGAACCCCCTTGTTCCCCACCGACTCCGATGGAGGTGGCCGTGAAGAAGGCGAAAGCTACGGTTCCTGAGCGGAGTGTGAGCCCGTGTGCTCCGACGCAAGTGGTCCCAGGACTGGGATCCAACGCTCCCGAAGTTCGAGTCAGTGAGTGGACTGTCCCAGAAGAATTGGGAACAGGTCCCGATACCGCCAAGGTGGGAACTGACAGCGTCCCCGAGGACCTGTTGGCCACCGTGAATCACCGCGGGGGTAAGGTGTCTACTCTGTCCACCCTGCCAGGTGAAACCGAGACATTGTCCCATGCTAGCTTCTCAGTGGAAGCCTCACAAAAATATGGGGACAAAGACTGTGTGGAGAGAGATCCAGGGAGACTGGCCTCCTTTAAGCCCAAAAAGGAGCGCCCCATTCCTCAGGTAGTGGACCACGGGAAAGGTCCTGGCCTCCTGGTCTACCGCATCCAAGCCGCGGATGACCGGGTAAAGGCCTGCTTAAAAGACGTTGTGCTACTCCTTCCACCAGGGGGAGGAAGTAGCGAAGAGCCAGTGACTGTTTCCCCAGAGCATGCTCAACAGGAGATTTTGCTGGGGGAGGCTCACGGGCGCAAAAGTGAGGTACCCCCACATGTTCAGTTGGGGGCACCCCACACATGGTCTCAGCCAGTCTCGGGTATTAATTGGTGTGATATGCCCTGTAATTTTTCATTGTGTGAAAGTGTACCAATTATGCCATGCCATTTTTCAGTGTGTAAACTTATGTCAAGGTATGTCGCTCCCCAAGCGAGGGCGTTGGATTTTCACCAAGGGGAGAGTGTAAGGGGGTCACCCCCGGTTCCCCTGATTTTCCTTTGCCCCCTGCCTTACCCCTGTGGCAGTGGGGGAAGGGGACGGCGACTTCTCCCGGCGGGCACCGCCCTCTTGGTTGTGGCGCGAGCTTCGCCCATGCGCAGTAAAGATCGCGCACGCGGTCCCCATAGAAAAGAGCTGTACAAAGAACTACAATTCCCAGCAGCCTCTGGGGACTGCACTTTCACCCTTGTCACAGGCAGCATTGAAGCCAATAGAGCTGGCAGATTCTCATGCTGCAGAGTTGCAACAATGTTGTGTGCAGACAGGGTTTTTGTCAGTTGCAGCACGTTAGGCAGTCAGGAAGAAGCAGAGCAAGGAGGCAGACAAGGGAAGGAGGTAGGATACGGGAGAGAGGGATCCCCTGTACTAGCCAGCACCCCCTTGGCCCAAGATAGCTCTAGTTATCCCATATAGTGAGTGTTGCCAGGGATGCCCTAGAGTAAGGGACCCTGTCACTCAGGTTAGTCAGTTGTTAGTGGGAGTCAGGACTGGGCCTCGTTAGGGGAGTAGGCAGACGCTTAACCCCTTAGGCCCCAGATAGACTCTCCCTCTCCAGTGTATGGTGTATGTAGGATTGGTTGCTGTGTGTTGTCGCTGCATGTGCTGGGCGCAGTGTGTGCAGCGTGTGTGGATGTCTGCAGGCTGACGGTGTTAGCTGTGTGTCTGCTGCAGGCTGTTAGTATCTAGGAGTAGCGAGTAGCTAGATGCTAGGGAAGATTAGGGACGTGGGTAGCTAGGGGAGTGGGGCAGGGTATTACTCTGCAGGCCCTAGGAGATTTCCCCAAGCCATCCCAGGTTGCGGTTCATCAGGGACAGGCCCTAGGTTAGGGTTCCTGTCACGTTAGGGTTAGTTAGGGATAGATAGGGATAGCGGCGGTTGCTGTTCCCGTGATTCGGTTGCTGTTACCGTGAGACGGTGGGACCCTCGTTGGGGTTCCTGGAGAAGTACCTGGATAGGATCAGACGGATGCATAGCACGTCTGACCCTTTGAGAAGAGTGTTGCAGGCCCGAGCATCGGAGTGCTCGGAAGGTACCTCTGAATTATATGTGCACCAACAGGCCTATTAGTTCATAGTGACTGCGCAGTCACCCACGACCTCCGTAGGAGTACGGGACATTGGGTGTGGGGGATTACAGGACACTGGGTGGGAACGCCAGACATTGGGCCTGAGGTGATAAGGTTATGATGTTATGTAATGTGTGATATGTGTGTTAGTAAAGTCATATAGTTAATATACATGCTGTTGTGTAAGTGATTATTATTGTGATTGTCCTGCGAGGAACCACTCCCCCTCTGGTGGGAGCCATCGCAGGTGGAGGCGCTGTACCGAGAAGATGTTGTAAGTGATCACCCCTAGTATAATTACCCCAGGTTCCCCGTGGCGGAAGCTCAGCCCTCCTGTGAGCCAACAGGTAATGCACCACACCTGAGTAACCTTGTATGTTCCCTGCACTCACATCAGATATGCGATTGGGGGGGGGGGGGAATACATGTTACATTTGTATAAATAAAGCCGTGGTCTTTGTACCTCCAAACCTTTGTTGTGTGTTTATTTATTTATATGTGGGTTGCGGCAGGGAAGGGGAGCTTCCTTGCAGGCTCTAAGGTCAAGTGAATAAACCCTTAAGTATTGATTTCACTCACTAACCTTGCCTATTCAATATGTGAGAGGCAGGGTAACACAGGTGGTGATGCCTGGAAGTTAAACTATTGACTTCAATAGAAGCATCATTATTAACAGTGCATTACCCTACTCCTCCTCATTAGGGGAATAATCATTAGCAATGTGCAAACAGATGAGACATCAGTTTTCAAATTGTTTAACAAAATGTGTAATTAAAATGTTTTTTTGTTTGTTTTAGGTTTTTGATAGGGTACAAAATTCTGCCATCTTTTCCCATTTATTTCAACATTTCAACTAAGTCACATGATCAAACTGGTCATGTGACCTTCCTATAATTTTGTTTGGCAAACTTTGATTTGTTTGCGAACAGTTCGCAGATCTCTATCAATATGGTATTCACTACCCTGTACAAAAAGTCAAGTAAAAAGATTTGAAGACCCCTGGTCAGCACAGCCAATAAAATAAAGAAATAGAAAATGAAAGAGCATTTTATTAGGTGTAGCCAAGCCCCCTTACCTCCATGGCGGGTGCGGGAAGGGGGGAGGCTGCAGCGGTGTCGGGTGCCGTCAGAGCTCTGCATCAAAGCAGGGCGTCCCCATCTTGTATGTCTGCCATGCGTGGAGGACACGGTGCGCATGCGCAGTAGTCAGGACTTGCATCGGCCATTACAAGGGCTCCGCAAGGGACTACACATCCCAGGATCCTCAGGGCAGGCACCACGTGGGGCATTGGAGCCAATAGCTCTCCTAGCAGAGAGCAGGAAAGGATACAGTTTGGCACGAAGAGAGGGTGCGCTCAGTCGTGACGGGGACAGCAAGGGAGAAGGTAGTGTTCGGGTGCCAGTGGCTCCCCGACTAGGCCAGATCTCCCCTGTAGGCCCCTAGCCTCTTCCAGGTTGTGGTTGCTGTAGGGTAAGCCCCCAGATTGGGACGCTTCCCCGTAGCCAATACAAAAGTATTGTATAGTGATAGTGTGTTGCACCGTCGGACAGACGACCACGCAGTGATTTGCGGCCTGCGGTCTGGGACCAGAACACAGGCCACTTAGAGACTTTAAGGGAGACACTCCTGCTGGAGCTCCCTCAAGACACAAGTGTCATCATTGAGGAGAGACAGGATTGGGCAGACCCCGCATTGTGGGATCACATTGCGGTCCTGCTGATCCAGTATCTACATTATATCCTGGTCTGGCCTGAGACCAGGAGAGGTACCATGTGCACCAACGACTTCACACAGGGGTAGCGCTACTCCACATACACTTTGGGTGGGACTGCCTTACGGACACCGTGTGTTTAGGTGCCTAGGGCGCCCTCAGTACTATGGGGGAACCATGCTGTTTGTTGGGATATTGTGTGGGTGTTATTGTATTGTGTTCATCTGTGCGTACGTTAGTAAATCATGTGTGTATGTGTAGCCCTGGTAAGATTATGGGCTATATTTCTATCCTCCTCCTGTGCTGTAATTCCTGTTAAGGGCAGGTTTGCCAGGAGATATCATGGGTTTGCCCCACTTCAAGCTCTTGCTCTGAAATGGTGAAGGTAGGTCATCTGACCCTGTGTCCAATTAAGAGACACAAGGGTGGTGCCTGCTGAAATCATAAAGAGCAGTGCACTTCCTATTTAGAGTTGGTCTAAGAGAGTCTAAGTGAATCAAGAGAGTTAGTCTAGCTAGTGAGTGTGTGTTAATAGAGTGAAGGATCAGGTTAGAGCCTGATGAGAATAACAGATAGTTAGGTGGACCAAATACCTATTACCCTGCTTAGGGGGGTAAGGGAAGAGCTTGCCCCACTCTGGGTGCCCCTGAGACCCAGAGTGGAGGCAGGGACATCCTACAGGAGTACAGATGGCTGCTGGTTCTGATGCGATACCTGTCTGTATACAACTGACTAAAGAGACAAATAAAGAGCTGCTGCTATTAGAAAGAGACTTGTGTGGAGACTGGAATCTCTCATCCCTGGGAGGGGATTCTGAGGTAGGGTTTCCACCCCGTATCCCTGGGGCTTACTACAGATGGAGGCGCTGCACCATTAGAAGGAGAACGAAGGCATACACCCCAGAAACCTGTTCCTGTTATCCCCCATGTCATCGCGGGAGACTCGGGCCCTCCTGTTGGCAGCAGGTATGCACCACACAGAGACATGTAGCCAGACCTCGAGACACCCTAGGGTACCCGATATGCGATTGGGTGGGGGTACATGGGCTACATGTATGTATGTATGTATGTACAGTGGCAGCCGCCTTTAGCCTAAATCGGCTTTATCCGCGGCTCTCTGATAATCTCGGTCAGATGTGTTTTTTTTTTTGGTCCGGAGTGAATTGCGTTATTTTAGCGCTCGTGATATTAGCATTTTTTTCTCGCTGTCTGCAATACTGCAATGCCGTGTAAAAACTCAGGGGGGCATTTGCGAGCTGTTGTCTTGGTAGTCTAATACCTTCGCGGTTCTACCTATGTCAGTACACAGTCTGTGTGCGCGCGCAGTAATTGTAAATGCTGCGGCACATCTGAGTCTAACACATCGCCGTTTTTTCCCTGGCTTTTTCCTGGAATGCGACGCAATTCACCTGGAGCATACCGCATTCATTTTGCGTTCCCAGCCGCGAGTCATGCACGGGTCATGTACGGTTGACGCGCGGTTGATGCGTTTATTGAGAATGGTTCGGATTTAATAGGTTGCAATTCTTCGCGTGTCCGCCAGATGGCAGATATTCATGAATTGTAATGCGCATGCGCTTCAGTAATGTGTCGACTTGCAGGTGTTTTGTTTAAAAAAGATACCACAGTGTGCTATTGTAACTTGGCCTTGAGACTGAAGGAAGAGGTTGCAAAAATGTATCAATTTAGGCTTTTCATATTAAAGAAAGACAAAGACCAGTTTCGGTTACAGTATTCTCCAGAGACCCGCCCGCCATGAGTGTTCAAGTGCAGCCCGTTTTCCAAAAATCCGACAGAAGTTACGCGTATTTGATATGGGCCGCGATTAATGCAACAGATGATAAGATGGCAACAGTTGTTCAAATTTATCAGTATTTTATCGAAAACTATGACTTTTACAATAGCTCCTCATACGTGGAAGCGTGCAATAAGGAAAAGGTTATGTAGCGATCCCTGTTTTTATCGTATTGAGCCACAATTTGTTGGAGGGTATTGGTGTGTATCACCGGCTTTTTCCTGTATCTATGATCATGCAGACGGCAAAAGGCGAAGGGTCGTGTTAAAACCAACTAAGAAACGACAGTCGCTGCCAAGCAATGCACCAGCACCGGCTTCCAATGACGGTCCCGCCGTCAGTGACAACCCTGAGCCTGGGCCGAATTTCGCGTGCTGTTTCGATCAAGCTTGCATGTACCTAAGCAATTTCCAGCCTCATCAGCTGACTACAGGTGGACTAGTCCCGCTGCAAACTATCGACGTGGATGATCAAGAACGCTGGACTGGCAGTGGGCCGGCGCCAGCTGAATGGGAAATTCTATGGTGAGTATTGTTGCCGTATTATTTTCTGTGTTTTTTTTATTTTGACAATACAGTATCAATATCGGTGCGATTCAAAAGTCAAGCGATTCTCCTGTAAGCAATATTATTGGCTGAGCGGCTTTTACAGTACTGTACTGCAGATACTGAACTATTGGTGGAATGCTAGGCGCATGCGCATTGGAACCTTCTTGAAACGCATACAGTATGCGTGTCATTACATCGACGGTAGGCGCATGCGCATGTGAACAGGAGACGCCCCCCGAGAAAATTATTGGTGGGACTGGCTGGGAACTTCTTTAGACCATTACAGTAATACTTTTCTTTTTGTTTTTCCTCAGAAAAGAAAACGGCTAATGGAGGGATTTCGATGGATAATATCGCTTTGTGTAACAATGCCTGCACATTGCTGAATCGGATTTAAAAACCCACGTACCGGAGTCTACAGTTTAGTGGCTGATGTACACTATGCTGATGTTTTGCGGCCGTACAGTTTACAATACTTTTTTATAAACAGTATACTGTGTAATAAACCCGAAAAAATAAAAACTATGCATTTATTCTACATGTATTACAGTACTGTGCATACAGTATGTGTCTTCTATACAGTGCCAGTACAAAAGAGTGGTCCAGGCCCAGGTATGGATCGACAGTGGGGAAACTTTCCAGGATTGCATCTTCACTGACGAGTCTACTGTGTTGCTGGAGAGATTTGCAAGCTTTGCATTCCACAAAAAAGGCCGCATATCTTTGAAGCCGCGGCCAAAACACCCCGTGAAGCTGCATGTGTGGGGTGCCATCTCTAGGCGTGGACCAGGATGCATTGTCATCTTTGAAGGTAAAATATATCAAATATAATGTAGCCTTATGCACTGTACTTTATTAGTGTAGCCTTACTGTATGCACTGTACTGTATTATTGTGCAGTTTTTTGAGCACTTTTCTTTTTTGCTATTGGAATCATGAATAAAGCTTTCTTCCAAGACAACATTGTCCTTGAGATAGTGCAATACATCACACGCGAGTTCCCGAATGGTCACCGCTTCTACCAGGACAACGATCCGAAGCACACCGCGTCAACAGCGCATATCCTTGAGCGCGGTATCAACTGGGTGAAGACGCCAGCGGAGTAAGTGCGGTAACCGTGTCTCATTTGTTTCCCACAGTTTTTACTGTATACTGTATCTCTTAAACTAATTGTCCTTTTTTTCCAATGACAGATCGCCAGACTTCAATCCGATCGAAATGGTCTGGCATCAGCTGAAGGACCATATCCGGAAAGTGGCGAAACCCTCCAAAAAGGACGAGTTGTTGAAAGGCATAATGAGTTTTTGGAACGATGTAATCACAGTGGAACGCTGCAATAAATATATAGACCATATTGCCACTGTGTTGCCCATTGTCACCGCGCGTAATGGGCAAGCATCAGGAAAGTAGTACTGTGCTGTAGTATTGTAAGTACAGTATGATACAGGTAAGTATGGCACAGAATTTTTCTTTCCCAATAGTCAGAGTATACAGTAGTTACAGTTTTTTCTTTACAGAGAGAGCAGCACCAGCCATCAGGTTACAGTACATAGTATTTAACAGTAGTCAGAGTATACAGTAGTTCCAGTATAGACTAGTTTGACAGTACTACAGTAACTGCCTACTAACTGCTCAATTTTTTTCTTTCCAGAGAAAGCAGCACCAGCCATCTACAGTAGTACTACACATCGCACAATGCCGTAATACAGTACGCACATAACTGCACTAATTTTTTGTTTTCTTGTCGTTTCAGGAAAAAAGGGTGGCCTGGGGGGAGGTGGGGTTTTGTGTCCAGTCTAATCTGTTTGTACAGTAAAATGTACAGTATATAAACAGCAGTAATGATGTACACAAAACCTCTCCTCTCTCAATGAACTACTGTACTGTACACAGAATGAGGAACAAGATAAAGGCGGAAAAAACAATATATATATATATATATATATATATATATATATATATATTATACATTACAGTATATATTATTAAATAATATTCTTATAAATGTGCATTATTCATGTTTCCCCATGTTTTAGAAATGTTTGCTAAATGTTTATCCAATTTCAATCTGCCAAAAGAACTTAATAAAGACTGCATTATGTATTATTCATGATTATTTTTATATTTGTATTTTTTGGTTCCTGATAAAATAAAATAAATATTTATTCACATTCCTGCTAGTCATAATCATTTACAACAACCACAACCCCCCCCCCCATCCGTACAGTACACCAATGAATCAGTTAATGTTTTTTTTAACTCTCAATTCTCACAATGCTGTGCAAATCAGATTTACATTTCAAAATCGAAAAGGGATTTTCCAAAGCGTTACCGTAAACAAAGCCTCAAAGTGTTGGGGGGGGGGTGATTACACGCAGGCGCACTGAGGCTTTGTAGGTCAGCTATGGACGGATTCAGAACACAATGGCAATATTCAGAAAATTAACGACTCTGTGGAGAGAGGGGGTTGGGTGACTCATGCGCAGTAAGCAGCAAGCTCCCATCTCTAAAAGGATTAGAGTACACGCAGGCGCAGTGAGGCGATTGAGGCTCGGCTAGGGACAGATTAAAAACACAATGACTAACTAACTTCAGAAAATGAATGACTCTGTGGAGGTGTCTGTCGATAAGAGTTTGTGTGTGCGTGGGGGATTAATGAAGGATTAGTTTTGCAGCAGTTCAAAGAAATAACATACTGTACTGTAGAGTACAGTAAATTCAAAAGACAGTTCATCATAATACTGTAATTTGATCCCTACACCCCCCAAATACAGTACATAAAAAGCACACAAATCAACCATGTGCAGGCAAACGCACAGATTTTATATCGTAATATCAAGATTGTTTTTGCAGGCTTGTGGATAAAATAACAGTTAAAAAATCATAATTAAAAATTTGGGGGGGGCACTCAAGCAAGCAATGGTGGGTCAAGTTACAGGCGCATCTCAAAGAGAATTACACGCAGGCACAGTGAGGCTTTGTAGGATGGCTATGGACGGATTAAGAACACAATGGCAAGATTCCGAAAATTAACGACTCTGTGGAGAGGGGGGGCTGGTTAGGTGACTCATGCACAGTAAGCAGCTAGCTCCCATCTCAAAGAGAATTACACGCAGGTGCAGTGAGGCTTTGTAGGTCGGCTATGGACGGATTAAGAACACAATGGCAAGATTCAGAAAATTAACGACTCCATGGAATTTCAAATCCTTGAGCTAGCGTTCGTGGGGGAGGGGGCTGCAGGGTACAGCTGCATGAAGTTCAAAGCTAAGGAAATACTTTGATTTCAAAAGGCAGTTTATCATAATAATACACCCCCAAATACTGTATGTAAAAAGCACACAAATCAACCATGTGCAGGGTCGCAGTCAAAAGCTACAGCACAGATTGAATATCGGAATACAGTAAGATGGTTTTTGCAGTCTCTTGTGGAGAAAAAAAAATTACAATAAATTTTTAAAAAAATTTTTGGTCACTCACTCAAGCAAGCAAGCAGTGGTGGGCGAAGTTACTGGCGCATGTGCAGTAAATTCCTGCTGTCAAGCAGGAATGTGATTGAAACCAGACACACGTTCAAAGGAATGGTGTGGGAGAGATGTACTGCATTGCACAGAAGATAAGAAGTTGAAATACCCTGCAGTGCAGTTAATTATCCTGAGCGAGGGGAGAGCGCTGTATATGCCGAAATCTGACACTGTTACAGTACTGTACACGCCTATGCGTTTCAACAATTTTCAAATGTGACATACCGTACAGCAGCACAGCACTGCAAATGCATGTATACTTTAAATATGCAAATTTACAATTACTGCGCGCGCACACACAGACTGTGTACTGACGTAGGTTGAACCGCGAAGGTATTAGACTTCCAAGACAACAGCTCGCAAACACCCCCCTGAGTTTTTACACGGCATTGCAGTATTGCAGACAGTGAGAATAAAATGCTAATATCACTAGCGCGAAAATAACGCAGTTCACTCCGGGCGAAAACGACAAAAAAACGCACCTAACCGGGATAATCTGAGAACCGCGGATCTAGCCGTCTTAGACTCAGATCGGCCGCCACTGTACATGCATTTGCAGTGCTGTACTGTACAGTATGTCTCATTTGAAAATTATTGAAACGCATAGGCGTGTACAGTACTGTAACAGTGTCACATTTCGGCATATACAGCGCTCTCCTCTCGCTCAGGATAATTTACTGCACTGCAGGGTATTTCAACTTCTTATCTTCTGTGCAATGCAGTGTGGGGGGGGGGGTGTTGTTGTCAATGATTATGATTATGATTTGCAGGAATGTAAATAAATATTTATTTTACCAGGAACAAAAAAAATAAATATAAAACGCTTGCCATTGTGTTTTTAATCAGTCCCTAGCAGAGCATCACCTCTCTATGCGCCTGCGTGTAATCCTCTTTGGATGGGAGCTAGTTGATTACTGCGCATGCGCCTGTAACTTCACCCACCACTGCTTGCTTGAGTGAGTGGCCAGACCCAAAAAAAAAAAAAAAAAATTATTCTGATTTTTAATTGTTATTTTCTCCACAAGCCTGCAAAAACCATCTTGATATTACTATATTCAATCTGTGCTGTAGATTTTGACTGCGACCCTGTGCGTTTGACTGCACATGGTTGATTTGTGTGCCTTTTACGTACTGTATTTGGGGGTGTAGGGATCATATTATTATGATGAACTGCCTTTTGAAATTATGCCATCTCTTTGAACTGCTGCACAGCTAATCCTTTATGCAGCCCCCTCCCCCACGCACACACACAAGGCTCGCTCAAGGATTGGAAACTCTTATCGACAGACACCTCCACAGAGTCATTCATTTTCTGAAGCTTGTCATTGTGTTTTAATTCGTCCCTAGCCGAGCGTCAGCTCACTGTGCCTGCGTGTAATCCTCTTTGAGATGGGAGCTAGCTGATTACTGCGCATGACTCACCCAACCCCCCCCTCCAACCTTTTGAGGCTTTGATTGCGGTAACGCTTTGGAAAAATCCCTTCTCAAATTTGATATGTAAATCTGATTTGCACAGCATTGTGAGAATTGAGAGTTAAAAAAAACATTAACTGATTCATGTTGTTTTGTCATTCATTCTTTTTCTTTGGTGTACTGTAGGTGTGGGGGGGGATTGTTGTCAATGATTATGATTAGCATGAATGTAAATAAATATTTATTTTATTTTATCATTAACCAAAAAATACAAATATAAAAATAATCATGAATAATACATAATGCAGTCTTTATTAAGTTCTTCTTGCAGATGGAAATTGAGGGCCGGTGGATAAACATGAATAATGCACATTGTTAATAATATTATTTAATAATATATCATTTATAATATATATATAGTAATATAATTTTTTCCGTCTTTATCTTCTTCCTCATTCTGTGTAGAGTAGTTCATTAAAGGAGGAAAGGTTTTGTGTATATCCTTACTGCTGTTTAGATACTGTACACTTGACTGTACAAACAGTTCAGACTGTACACGACATCCCCCCTCTCTCCCAGTCTATCCTTTTTTCCTGAAAAGACAAGAAAACAAAAAATTAGTGCAGTTATGTGCGTACTGTATTATGGCATTGTGTGCTGTGTAGTACTGTTAAACTAGTCTATACTGGAACTACTGTATACTGTGACTACTGTTAAATAGTTTGGAACCAGATGGCTGGTGCTGCTCTCTCTGGAAATAAATAAATTGAGCAGTTAGGTGCATACTGTACTGTATTATGGCATTGTGTACTGTATACTGTATCTACTCCATATTGGACTACAGTACGCTGTTAGCACTGTCAAACAAGTCCATACTGGAACTACTGTATACTCTGACTACTGTTAAATACCGTGTAACTAGATGGCTGGTGCTGCTCTCTCTGGAAAGAAAGAAATTGAGCAGTTACTGTACTGTACAGTAGGTGCATACTGAATTATGGCATTGTGTACTGTATAGCTACTCCATATTGGACTACAGTATGCAGTTGCCGTAGTACTATCAAACTAGTCTATACTGGAACTACTGTATACTCTGAGTACAAGGAAAGAAAAAATCTGTGCCATACTTACCTGTATCATACTGTACTTACAATACTACAGTAAAGTACTTCAGTATACCATACTACCTTCCTGATGCTTGCCCATTACGCGCGATCACAATGGGCAACACAGTCGCAATATGGTCAATATATTTATTGCAGCGTTCCACGGTGAGTACATCGTTCCAAAAACTCAGTATGCCTTTCGCCAACTCATCCTTTTTGGAGGGTTTCACGACTTTTCGGATATGGTCCTTCAGCTGATGCCAGACCATTTCGATCGGATTGAAGTCTGGCGATCTGTCATTGGAAAAAAAGGACAATTAGTTTAAGAGATACAGTATACAGTAAAAACTGTGGGAAAAAATGAGACTCGGTTACCGCACTTACTCCGCTGGCGTCTTCACCCAGATGATACAGCGCTCAAGGATATGCGCTGTTGACGCGGTGTGCTTCGGATCGTTGTCCTGGTAGAAACGGTGACCATCCGGGAACTCGCGTGTGATGTATTCCACAATCTCAGGCACAATTTTGTCTCGGAAGAAAGCTTAATTCATGATTCCTATAACAAGAAAAGAAAAGTGCTCAAAAAACAGCACACTAGTACAGTACAGTGCATAAGGCTACATTATATTTTATATATTTTACCTTCAAAGATGACAATGCATTGTGGTCCACGCCTAGAGATGGCACCCCACTCATGCATCTTCACTGGGTGTTTTGGACGCGGCTTCATAGATATGCAACCTTTTTTGTGGAATGCAAAGGTGGCAAATCTCTGCAGCGAAACAGTAGACTCGTCAGTGAAGATGCAATCCTGGACCGTTTCTCCACTGTCGATCCATGCCTGGGCCTGGACCACTTTCTTGATTTTGTTAACGTCCCTTATCATGGGGTACGCTCTGTAATGACAAGGAATAAATAATTTTAGAGGTACAGTACAGTTTCTTAAACAACACTTTTACCTCCTGGATTGTCCAATACTAACCTCACACGTCCATATTTCCATCCAATTCTGCGTCTCATCTTCTTTATGCTGGTCACGGATACAGTGAGATTGTGATTTTCCTGCAGAGTGTTTTTGACCCTTAATGCACTCTTCTCATCATTCTCCTCAATTATTTTGTCGATCAGAAGAGTTGTCTCCCTACAATGTATAGAAAAACAATCCGGTAAGTTACAGTGCAGTAGGCCACAAGCACAGCACATCATTTGGTGTAAAAATAGTATACAATGAGATATTGTTCTATAAATATGCAGCAATATAAAATATATATATACTGTTGTAATATAAATAGACCGAAATAACTAAAATATTAGATACAGTAGATCTACAGTACACAATATATTGCTCTATTAATATGCAGCAATATAAAAAGTATACATATACCGTTGCTATACTGTATAAATATACAAAAATAACTATAAAATTAGATACAGTAGATCTACAGTACACAATTACAGTACACTAGTAGATCTACAGTACAATATTTTATATATAAAATAAAAATTTAGTTATATAAATATATTTATGTGTTAGTTACCGTTGCTGCCCTTTTGCGTTCTCTGTTTTTTCCGTGTGCATGATAGCTCACGGTGGTTGCTGGCACAACGATGCCAGAAGTAGCTAACCAGCGTTGGATAGCAGCAATTCGGTGTCCGCTCGTGTACATCTCCTTAATTCGCATGCTGAGCTCCTTTGAAATCTTTTTAACAGGCATTGCTGCGAGTAGAAAGAAATACAAACACAAGAATGTATATTCGATGTTTAGTCGATGTGTATTCAATGTGCAGTGAATCCACAAAATGGATGGTGTATTTATACCGTAATGACTCGCATTAGAGTACGGCCACTTTCAACACCTGTACCTCATCGCCATGCATAAAAGGTTACACACTTTGCATAGCCCACCACTCGATGATCTTTATCTGAACTTGCCCTTGTCCAGATACTGCATTGTGCCATCTGCTTCCATGGATCAACCCCGATTCTACGGACGCAGGAAGCCACTCGCCTCTGCCGTGCCTATCACACAGAAAAAGCAAAAGGCGGCAGCCATTTCCACGCCAAGGCCAAAGCGACAGGCTAAGGCCAATAAAGAAAACCTTCTGCTGACTCCAAAGGCTAATGGTTTTAATAGACGCCAGCATTATTATGTCAAGAAAAAATACGGTGATGTACACAACGCAAAACAAATGGCAGCCAACCCATCGAACCCACAGACCACTTCCTCCCATACGCTTCGACAACTCTGCCGCCGCTCTCCCGGAAATCTTCAGCCCGTCTTCTCCACTACCCGTCCTCGACGCTGCCGCCGCCCTCCTGGAAACCACAGGCCATCTTCGCCAGTGCTCTTCGACGACGCTGCCGCTGGTGCCTCTGAAATCCACAGGTCACTTTCTCCTTTGCGCTTAGACGACTCTGCCGCTTCTTGCTTGGAAATCCAGAGGTCAATTTCTCCATCCCTCTTCGATGACGCTGCCGCTTCTGCTCTCCCGGATATCTACAGGTCACCTCCTCCACCCTTCTTCGACGACGCTGCCGCTTCTCTCCATGGAACCCCCATCTCATCCTCCGTAGCACCCATCCACCCAGATGTCCACAGAACGCCATGCACAAGAAGCAGCTCGTTAGATCGGATGCTGAATGGGATAAGTGTGGATATCCCCGGGAACTCTATTGTGCTGGCAAAGATAGATCTGCTTCTGAGACCATGCTAAATATGGATCAACGGATGCTAAATATGGATCAACGGATGCAGAAGATGGATCAACGGACATAGCGGGCATACATAATTTGCTCGGTGTTCATGTCCCTGTATCCCCGACGCCGGAGCAGGAGGGTGGCATGGATATGATGAATGGGACCTTCGACCAACTTCCATCACCAAGCGCACCCCCTCCACCAGAAGATTTTGTGTACATGTATGCGTTGAGGAGGAGTATAACATGACAACCCCGTCAAGACCACGCCAGGAGACAACACGGCGACCAAGACAGGAGGAAAGCTTCCTCCCAGACAACCTACCCTCGCCCGCCACCACAAGCACACCCGCTCACAGAAGAACACCTACATTCGCTCGCATCGATACGGTGCCCGACATCATCCTGCGCGATATGCCACCGGCACTCAGGGAGAAGTATAGGGTGATGAGTGCTGGTGTACCGCACAAGTATGCCTTGTTAATTTTTAAGCACCACATATCCTACTTAATGTACTGCGAGTGGGTCTTCAAAGTGAACTACGAAGGAAATCGTGAAAAAAGGCGCTTCCCGACAATTAAGAAAGACCATTCTGGATGAATTGCGGCGCTTTTTTTCAATTACAGATCCTGTAATGAAAGGCGTTCGAGACTGCATTAATGGCATATTGCGCCATGCAAGGCATCGGCCATGGAAGGACAATCTGGTGGGGTGCGCATTTGCGTGAGTGTTCAACTGTTGTAAATGTTTTGTTCCAGTCCCCGAGGGCCGCAAACAGGCCCGGTTTTCAAGGTTGTTCTGAAAACCGGGCCTGATTGCGGCCCTCGAGGACTGTAGTTGTGCAGGCCTGACTGACTGTTCTGCACACCATCCCACTGTAAATGTTTTGACTTGCCGTTCTTTAATAAAGGAAATGTTGCATTTTGTATATTTTATGAATAAAGAATTTTTTTTAATAACAGGTAAGACCATACTATTGTGTTCAACTGTACTGTACATGTTTTGACCTGCTGTACTTAAATAAAGGAGATGTTGTGTGTTTTAACTTGTCCAATCCCACTGTAAATATTTTGACTTGCCGTTCTTTAATAAAGGAGATGTTGCGTTTTGTATATTTTATGAATAAATAATTTTTTTTAATAACAACATGTGACTGTAAACCATACTGACTGACTGTAAATGTTTTGACTTTCTGTACATAAATGTTTTTACTAGCAGTAAACCATTCACCTGTTGATGTTTTGAATTGCTGTACACTTAAAATGTTTTTACATTGTACAGTATTTGTAAATAAATGTTTTTGTACTTACTCCACCAATAAAAGAACATGTTGATTTGTTTTAAATTGTTCCATTGTCTCCTTTGATACTGTATCAAAATACAGTGTTTCTAGAATGTACTGTCCAGGCATACTGTACTGTATACTGTAGGCATGCTCAGTACTGTACATCACAAGAGTATTAAAAATACAAGACACATACTGTACTGTACTGTATGTAGTGGTATAGAAGGCACATACTGTATGTACTGGAATACATGTAGAATAAATGCATAATTTTTATTATTACGGGTTTATTATACAGTATATATAAAAAAAAGTATTGTATAAGATCTGAAAACATCAGCATACTGTTTCAGGTATTCTATCCTAATCAATAACAACGGCCACTAAACTGTAGACTCCGGTACGTGGTTTTTAAAATCCGATTCAGCAATGGGCAGGCATTGTTACACAAAGCGATATTATCCATCGAAATCCCTCCATTTGCCTTTTTCTTTTCTGTGGAAAAACAAAAATAAAAGTTTTACTGTAATGGTCAGTCACCTAAAGAAGTTCCCAGTCAGTACCACCAATAATTTTCTCCGGGGGCGTCTCCTGTTCGCATGCGCATGCGCCTACCATCAATGTGATGACACGCATATGCGTTTCAAGAAGGTTCCAATGCGCATGCGCCTAGCATTCCACCAATTGTTCAGTATCTGCAGTACAGTACTGTAGAAGCCGTTCAGCCAATGATATTGCTTACAGGAGAATCGCTTGACTTTTGAATCACATTGATATTTTCAAAATAAAAAAAAACAGAATAAAATACGGCAACATTACTCACCATAGAATTTCCCATTCAGCTGGTGCCGGCGCCGGTCCACTGCCAGTCCAGTATTCTTGATCATACACGTTGACAGTTGACAGCGGGACTACTACACCTGTAGTCAGCTGATGAGGCTGGAAATCGCTTAGGTACATGCAAGCTTGCTCGAAACTGCACGCGAAAACCAGCTCAGACTGCAGGTATCCGGGCGGGGACAGACAGCAAGGGTTGTCACTGACGGTGGGACCGTTATTGGAAGCTGGTGCTGGCGCATTTCTTGCCAGCGACTGTCGTTTCTTAGTTGTTTTTAACACGACCTTTCTCCTTTTGCCGTCTGCATGATCATATATACAGGAAATACCCGGTGATACACACCAATACCCTCCAACAAATTGTGGCTCAATACGATAAAAACAGGGATCGCTACATAACCTTTTTCCTTATTGCACGCTTCCACGTATGACGAGCTGGGGAAAATTTGTAAAAGTCATTGTTTTCGATAAAATACTGATAAATTTGAACAACTGTTGCCATCTTATCATCTGTTGCATTAATCGCAGCCCATATTAAATACGCGTACGTTCTGTTGGGTTTTTGGAACACGGGCTGCACTTGAACACTCATGGCGGCGGGTCTCTGGAGAATAACAGAAACTGGTATTTGTCTTTCTTTAATATGAAAAGCCTAAATTGATATATTATTGTAACCTCTTCCTTCAGTCTCAAGGCCAAGTTACAATAGCACACTGTGGTATCTTTTTTTAAACGAAACACCTGCAAGTCGACACATTACTGTAGTGCATGCGCATTACAATTCATGAATATCTGCCATCTGGCGGACACACGAAGAATTGCAACCTATTAAATCGAACCATTCTCAATAAACGCATGAACCGCACATCAACCGCGCATGACCCGTGGCTGAGAACGCAACATGAATGCGGCATGAATGCGGCATGCACCGGTGAAGTGGGTAGCATTCGAAAAAAAATCCCGGAAAAATGCGGTGATGTTTTAGAATAAAAGGGGCCGCGACAGTATGTAAGCAAGAGAAAAAGAAGCGCAAAAAGATAGCACTCTAGTATACCGTCTGCAATATCAAAAGTGTATATTATTTATTAGCTGTCACAAAACAGAATAAAAGATAGCACAGAATTTTAAAACATGGCATAGATCCCCTGTGCGTAAACCGAAGCAATATGCTAACTAGCATTTCTGTCATATCATATACAGTAGAAACACTGTTAGAAGCCAGGTAGATGGATGAATAATATCCCGGGCTTAATCACAACTTGGAACGCATACAACTGGTGACGTCATTCTGCTCATGCGCAATGAGATTATTCTCTCTCTGCACTCCTGGGAATCATTAAGGTATTTTGGAGACTTTCATTTTCACCTGGCGATCGCGTTTTTGGCACAAATCTAATCCTTTTTAAGTGTGCATACTATCCTGCCTACCCCACCACTCCCAGTTGAAGACATCTGGCCGAAACGCGTAGGAGTGGGTGCTGTAGGCAGGATCCCCTGGTTTCTCCCCCTCTTGGGATACGTAAATATACCTCTTGAGCTGCTGCTCAATGCATGTTCTGTGATTCTTTTATATGCATGTAGGATTGTGCTGAACACATTATACATCTCAGGATTGTGTACTTATTACACTTGGACCTACATCATCTGTTCAACATCTGTGTCTCTTCAACAGGACTGACTTTTTGCATTGCTATTTGTAGCTAGTTTGGGGATTATAATCCACACTTTATCCGTCCTATGGCATTCTATGAAGTGATTTGACTGTATTAAGAGATTCTGGTCTCAGCTTCTTCACATTTCCTGTATATATTGGTGATGTACTCCCAGCTACTCCCTTATTGCCACAGAGTAGCACTGTCTGCAGTTTCTCCTTGAGATATTGTATTTTTCTCTTGGGATCTGTGATTAAGCCCGGGATATTATTCATCCATCTACCCGGCTTCTAACAGTGTTTCTATATGATATGACAGAAATGCTAGTTAGCATATTGCTTCGGTTTACGCACAGGGGATCTATGCCATGTTTTAAAATTCTGTGCTATCTTTTATTCTGTTTTGTGACATCTAATAAATAATATGTACTTTTGATATTGCAGACGGTACACCAGAGTGCTATCTTTTTGGGCTTCTTTTTCTCTTGCTTACATACCTATTGGCCCTTTTAGCACCATTGACATACTAATTAAGTATTTATAATTTTGTCAGTCTATTGGTTGCCTTCATTGTGCAGTTTTGTGGATGCGGGGTCCGTTCCCTTTTTTTTAGTATCTATCTATCTATCTATCTATCTATCTTATTCGCTGTAATTGGTCCCTGTGAGGGGTTATCCCGCTGCTCTGGGATCCCTCCCAGGTGGATGCTTTACCAAGGAGGAAAGAGCTCTCCCCAGGCTCCCAGTGGCAGAGGATTAGGCCTCCTGTGAGCCATACAGAGATCAGCACGAGTAGTTCCCTTAGTCATAGGGAAAGGGGGCTACATAGGCTTATTAGGAAAACGGTTTGCTGTCTTTTTAACCACCAGTTGCTTTTCTGATACTGTACAACCGATCACTTGCAGATTAATGCAAGATTTTTTAAAACGGCACCTCTTGAAAGAAGCTGTGCATTAATAAAAATGTTTTTTAAAAGAAATAATGTTAGGATTGTTAACTTATTTCTTTGTCATTGGATTAAGCTATTTACAGCAGAGAAATGTACTCCAGGTCTTTTCAGCATTGAACAGGTTAAGTATTTGCATTATCCCATGCGCACAGTTTATTGTATGCCTCTTTTGTGTAATACAGAGTAGTAGGTTTTGATGCTATAGTGATTAAAATAGGAATTTCTACTGCTATTCAGTCATTGGTTCCTACTGAGGGAAATTCTTTATAACTATCTCCCACGCAGTGCTAGCTTGCCATTTTTTCATATAGAAGTAGGAGTCGGTTCAGTAGAAAAACAGATGGGTAGCTGTCTCAGGCTCACACTTTGGATAGAATAATAGAAGTCTCACTTAATTGCATAGCCGGCAGTTTTTTCTAAGGGTGGTAACATATAACTTCAAAGTGAATCCCTTCTCTCTTTTACCAGCTTGTCACCCTTTTTAATAACCTCCCAGCAAGTGATCGGCGGATGGCTCTGTATGTGCTACATTTTGGGCATGTCTTCCTTTTATTCTTTTATGGGAAACCAAGTAAATCCAAGAGTGGGAATGCCTTTATGCAACAGGAGCTGTCTACGCAGACGAGAAGCCTAATAAACAGGCCCCCCAGGTCAAATTGTAGTAAAATTTAATTAATGAGTACTGTAGCTGCAAAATTATATTACTTTTTTTTTTTTTAAGTGAGAAATCTAATGAACCGATTTTGTTTTGCAAAGTAATACATGTCCTCATCTACCCTTGGAATTTTCAAGCCTAATGTAAAATATTTCAGAGTTTAACATCGGCCAGAGAGAAATAAATATAAACCTATTTTGACAAATACGATTTTTAACCAAGCAGCTGTTACTAAACAAGGAGCTACATCTCTGTCATACTGAAATAGGAGAAGCCGTAAGCAGCAGTTCTGTATCGTTTTAGGAAAACAGCCAAAGATGTGTCGGGCTTAGAGAATCCCTAACATGGAGAACCGCAGGCTTCAGTTTTCAGACCAAGCGCAGGCAGAGTGACTGCATCCAGTGCAGAATTGCAAACTGCACTCGTTTTAGTTTACAAGTTGTTTTCTATACAACAGAGATGTTGCATGAACAATGGTTAGGCCAATAGGAGAAAGAAATTATAGGTCAGAAGTGGCTGGTTATAGGAAGTATATGTAGCGGGGTCCCCATTCCTTGCCTGGGTGTGGGGGAGCTGCTCTGCATTGCCCCACTGATGAGCCGGTGATCCGAGGCTCCGCTGGATCAGGAGATCGGGGAAAAGTTGTGGTGGCCATTTTGAGGTTGGCGCCGCATATAAGTCTATGGGACTGTGTGCTGCGGCGGCCATGTTGAGATTGGAGCCAGCAAAGAGGACGATGTGTCCAGGGACCGAGTAAGCCCCTGGACAAAGCCAGACTTTGCCCTTAGGCCCCAGTAAGGCCCCAATCCCTACTGATACCAGTATTGTAGGGAAGGCCCTAGATAGGGACCCTCCCTAGTAGAGATTGACAACACACACCACTGCGCACTGGGACGGATGTCCGCGCAGCGACCTGTGGCCTTCGGATGAGACCGCACGTGGCAACCAAGCAGTAAGGCGTGAGGGGAGTTTTGCAGACCCCGCATCGTGGCACCACTGATGCGCCTCTGCTAACGGAGGATCCCTCTAATTCCCTGGTGTTATCCAGGAAGGAACCCACCGTGCACCACCACATTTCAGGGAGGGTAGCGCTACCTTCACACACATAGGGGTGGTGTTTGCTCCTGGGGTGGGACTGGAGGAGGGACACTGGGTTACCACACTGGTACTATCCCAAGCACACCAGCAAATCTACAACAGAATGGCTGAAAAAGAAAAGAATCAAGGTGTTGCAATGGCCCAGTCAAAGTCCAGACCTCAACACGATTGAAATGCTGTGGCGGGACCTTAAGAGAGCTCTGCATAAACAAATGCCCACAAACCTCAATGAACTGAAGCAATGTTGTGAAGAAGAGTGGGCCAAAATTCCTCCACAACGATGTGAGAGACTGATGAAGTCATACAGAAAACAATTACTTCAAGTTATTGCTGCTAAAGGTGGTTCTACAAGCTATTGAATCATAAGGTATACTTAGTTTTTCACACATGACTTCTCCATTTTGGCTCTATTTTTGTTAAATAAATCATGGCACAGTGTAATATGTCATGTGTTGTGGTTCATCTGAAGTTGTATTTAACTAATTTGAAGACCTGCTAAGGAACAGATGATTGTTATTATGTCCTGATATGTAAAACCATGGAATTCAAAGAGGGTGTACTTTCTTTTTCACACCACTTATATAGGATTGAAACAGGGGTCTTTGGACCTGAACTGCGTTAGCCTGACGGGTCTGCGTGGCTAACATAATGGTGGCTTTAAATGTCCTGCATCTTGCGGGCCAATAGGAAACCGTGATGTCAACCCTTGCGGCTGCCTATTGGCCGCGTGACGAAGGGACATTTAATCATGGAGATACCGGCACACCCTACGGAGGTATCTCGGGAAGCAGGGGTTCCCGGAGCTGAAATGGCAGTCGTTCAGCTCTGGGAACCCCTGCTTCAATCCTATAACCAAAAAAAAGAAATGCAACCAGGGGTGCTGATTTCATGACTCTGCAAGAGTGCTCTGTAAGCATAAATATTCTACAAATCCTAAAATGTGATTAAAATAGTTATTCCTCTATGTTAAATGTAACGTCAGACACAGTGCCACTACTTTTATAAGTCACTTCGACCACTGCCAATGACAATATAAATGTCAATATAATTCTCCAACAACTACTTTCTGTTTAGATTTTGTCATTATCACATACAGTAAATTGTCAATACAAATGTTTACTTTAATACACACTAATATGAATGACAAGTTTTAATTTAAAGAGACATGTAAATGAGGCTGGTAGCTGAACAAGCAACCCTTGGGGTGGGGGGTGTCAATGCCATTTTTTAGTATATTTCAGGGGGGGCCAACTCCAGTCCTCAAGGGCCACCAACAGGCCAGGTTTTCAGGATATCCCTGCTTCAGCACAGGTGGCTCAATCAGTGGCTCGGTTATGCGTGAGCCACTTGTGCTGAAGCTGGAATATCCTGAAAACCTGACCTGTTGGTGGCCCTTTAGGACTGGAGTTGGCCACCCCTATAATATTTCAGTGTCAATCATTCTAATGATCCCAAAGGGGTATCTAACCTATCTAGCTCTTTATGCATAATGGTATTTTATCAATTCAGTATAGCACATTATTAAAGGCACAGTATTGTCGTGCCAAACATACTTCTCAGCATCCAGCATATTTTCAATCATTTGCAGCAAGGCCACGTAAAAAGTAAGTATGCATGGAAAATATATTTCTCAAAGACCAGTATCAGATTTAAAAACTGCTGGTTAGGTACTGTACATTTTCCACATCTTATGTAAAATCACGAGGCATCTGTTTATTCTTTGAATTTAATTTCATGTCAGCTATCATAAACGAAACATTTCCTGGCAATCCATGAACTGAAAATGCATTTTGGTCTAATGTTTTAACCATGGGCAAGTTAGGTGTGTCCCATGTGTTAGGTATTACTGTCGTTCCTGTCTACAGATATTGCATAACAGAACAAAATAATAAGCTAAATATCAGTAGAGATATGCAAATACTTCACTGGCAATCATGAATCTGGCAAATTCTGGGGGCCTATACATAGAGTGTGGCATAAAGTGATGCATGGAAGAGTGCGTCTTGGTGCGCTAATGTATAAAACCAATTTTTGAGTGGTTCGGCAAGAAAAAATATACAGTATGCTAGAGAGTAGAGTTCGAGATGGAGCCTGGATGTTGTTAGTGGTATACATTTACAAATGATATGTATAAACAAAATGCAACCATGCACCACTTTTGTGCACCATAAATGCGGCACAATTGTTGGACAACCTTTTCTTGGCATAAAAGGCAAAGTAGGCACATGACCTTGGAGCCTGTGAGGAAGATCCCCCTCCCTCCTCACAACTTACATAGAAATAAACACACAATGAAGGTCTGGAGGTACAAAGGCAGCGGCTTATATTTAAACAAATTAGAAACCCTGGTAAGTGTCAACCCTGCCAGCATGCTCACCCCCGGGTAAAGGCCGTTGGTACCCCAACCATGGCCCGCAAGACCCACCAAGCCAGGACGCCCACCGGCCTGGCTGTTTAGCGAGACTGGGCCCCAGAGAATTACGCATAAATGAACCTGGCCCACTCGCCAACACAGGGCTTTTCTGCATAGAGCCCCCAAAGTCCTTCATTTTCTTCCTCTTTTTTTGTTCCAAACAAACATCAAATATGCGGTTAGGAAGGGCGTGGGGAAGGGGTTGGGGAGGGCAAAGCACGAACCACACGAAAGCACAAACCGGCCGCATAGATAAAAGTGAGGAGGGGAGCCTAGCCCAGACGGTCAGGTGTCCTGTCGCCAAAGGGGCTCCAGGCTGCTAGCAATTCTTAGTGCATTCATACTGTATGTATGAACATGATCCACACCATAAAAAAATTGTGCATGTGTGTAAGAACATGACTAATGACATAGCAGCACATGCCGCTAATCATTGTAGGTGAGAATTTTATTTTAAAGCAATGCACTCTTTCAATTTGTTTCTAAAAACTATTCTTTATACACACAAAAAAAAGAAAAGAAAGAAAAGTGTATAGGTGCACTCATTATACCTCCCCCAAAAATATAACTGTAATCTATAAAAAAATATTTATATTTATCTGCACAATTCTTTATTGAATGTCACTAAACATTCCATAAAAATACTATATAAATATGTGAAACATTTTATTTACAGTAGTACTAAGATCTCGCCTCTGCACAACTGGGGCACTAGGAATAAGTATCCACCAATGTGCTAGTTGTTGGAATAAAGACACAATTTTTCCATCCAATATTTGAAGATTTATGGGACTCAAAAAACTTTGTGTTAGTGAGCACAAATGTTCAACAGGTCTGTGTAAGACAACTATTTCTGTGAACTTTCGTTATTGACATTTTGTAAAGCGACCACAATGCCTTGTACTTATTCATGTCACGCCCAATATGACCGCGCAGTACTTTGCATAATTGCAAATGTTGAACACAAAGAATGTACATTTTATGCACAGGTACAGGTGTACTATACAGTCATTAAAACGTTATGAAGTGTCTAATACAGGAAATGCTACAGTTTTTCAATGCAAAATACACAGTGCATTCTTTCCCTCTTCATTTAAAGATCACAATCTCCTGATTCACATACAATTACATAGGAAACTATTTTATTATTTTGTGATGTTTTCTGGTAAAAACATTAGCAATAAAAATAGCTCTTTGTGCACAAGTTGAGTATCTGTCAAGCGTTTAGAGGCAGGTTTGTAAAAATTGTCGATAAGCTGCTAAAACCAAAGACTTTTTAATAAAGATATAAACAGTAACATTTTGTTCTAGCCTTTGTACCGCTTTCTAAAACCAGTGCAGAGGAAATGATCTGGTTATCTAGTTTATTAACCTGGAAACTGTATGATCACTATAATTCTATTGTTCGACTGTTCTATTTTTATTGAAATTCTATTTAAAAAGGTGTACTTTATCCAAAAAGTTTAAATGTCTTTTATGCTTAAAAATCATAACCATAGACATGCTAGATCTAAGGGCCTTATTCTATTAAGTGCTATGGTGATCCGGCACGACTGCACTGAAACTCCCATTGAATTTAATGAGGATTTCCATGTGGTAGCGTTGAATACACGTTATTGCACTTTTTAGAATCCGGCCCTCAACTTGACAATTGCAGATCTACACATAAAAAACAGTTCAGTAAGTCAGGTGGTTTATTTCCATGATGAGTGTGCTATCAGGTTTGGGAGTAACGACGATAAACGGACGAAACAAACATAAAATCAATTAAAATTGGAGGAGGGCGTGAAGGCGTGTATGTGCTACTGATCAAGCTTCATCGTAATGTGCATTACATTTTATAGTATATCATGCAACCAAAGCTAATGATCTGCACAGGAAGTGACTATTAGAAGTGGAAGTATTTTAGTCTAACCACTTTAAGTACCTATCAAACAATAAGTGATAGGACACTAATATACTTATACTGTATGATAGTCAAGGTACTGTGTATCCTTCTGTCTAGTATCTGAATGTAACCCAGATTTGTGAGTAGGAACCCAAACTTGGGACCTCTCACCACTAAACTGTTACAATGAAACTGTTTAGTTGGGTTTGTACTTAAAGTAGCACTTCAGTGAATTCACAAAGTAGCTACTATAGTATATAGCATCAGTGTACTGTAGATGTTGATACTACCAGCTGAGTATGTGACACTAGTAAACAACTTGCAGCAGTAAGTAATGGTATATCAGATTCAGTAAGTATATTGCACAACTGGTTCGAGTGCTGTTGCTGCCCACGACTGCAGTCTGCGAAGCGCTCCAACCGCCAAACGCCCACGCCACACCAATGAGCTGACATTACTAAGGAAGTGACGTCAGACGTACCCGATGTAAGATTCACCTGAATGGCTTCATCGGGGGCGAGTTCCAAGGGAAACAGGTAGGTTTTTTATATGTTATCGTTGCTATGGTTACTAATTGACTCGGGCAGCGCATTGGTGCCGCGAATGTCAGTCAGACATGGAGGTGAATGTTGTATACGCCCTCCGTAGCTCTATTCCTTCGCTATTGGGGGCGTCTAATGTTAATCCACCTATTGTGTGTCTAACTTCACTGTGGGGAGGAAACAAACATAGATGATTGGCCTACATGGTAACACTTGTAGTTGTAATCCTACGATGCTAGTATTGGCCACTCCTCCGTTGCTATGGACATCATAATAAACTCCGGTTTACTGTTGTTACCCGCTGCGACTGTTTATTTATCTCCAAAATCATTGACATCGGCGTATGACTATTCGGTGGTAATGTCTTGTATTGCCTAATTGCATGTTACCTATTGTCAAATATTGATTGTCAGCCGAAATGCATGCTCACAGATCGTAGTACCATTGCTGCACGGATAACATAATAATATATCATGATAGACTAAAACACTTTAAGATCATATTTGCGAGTTAACATAATCAAAGCTGAGTTGTGAGGTGGCCTAAAGTATAGTCTACCCCACCAAATGTCCTCAGATGTAAATAATACATGATCGTTGCTGTGTAGATTAAACTGACGTTTATAACTGATTTTTGATGCTGAGGTCTATCCAAAAGGTAGGATCCGTTTTAGCGCTATTTATTCTCTATTGGGGGCATATGGAGCTAGTTCACACTATTCTGCCAGATACTGACACCATTCTCAGTGTAAAAGAGATCAGATGGAACAATCACCTGATTGACTCCAAATCGTGGGTATAACCCCACGACACTGCTGATAAACATATCTACATGATCATAGGGATCTTAACAAACTCTGATTTTTGACACTGTTTTATTTCCCCCTTTCTTTTCATTGTGGCCATCCTGATCAATGTTGACCTGTTTAATTATGACTATGTAATAGATATTATCCAATATTATAATTATATAGTGCACTTTGTCATAATGATGGTCATTGTCAACATTGTAAGGTGGATAGAAAATACCATTACCTAACCAAATGTATAATGGCTATATAGTTACCGTGATGATTTGTCATGATAGACAAAAATGGGATTATGGCGCACAGCCAAGAGAGTGGGTCACAAAAATACATTTGAAAAAAGTTGTAACTTTATTAGTCCATATTAAAAACCGAGATGTTACAAACCTCCTACGCGCTTCGTGCGCGTTGCACTTTATCAAGGAGTGATAAAGTACAACGCTGTAACTCTGTGCTCACCACAAACAAGGCGGGATCCCGGTACTGAGGTGGGAATTGGTATAGACGCCACCCACAGCCACGGGGGCACGTCTGGAGTGCGGATGGTCAGGCAGTCGGGTCAGGATTGGAGAGAGAATGATTAGGTACTTGCCGAGGTCTGAGGTAGGAGCTGGTAGAATGGTCAATGTCCTCCGTTTTAGCCGTGGTCAGGGGTTGGAGCCAGTAGGTGCGTAGACATCCATAAGCCGTGGTCAGGATTGGAGAGATGCGGAAGCTCAGAGGTAAGCCGGGTCGGTAAGCCAGAAGTGCGGAGTCCAAAGTAATAGCCGGGTCGGTACACAGGAGGTCAATCTGAAACAAGGAACTAGGAGACAAAGCAAGGCAGGACAAGGAACCAGGAAGTGGGAGAACAGCGCTAACTGGAACTATGCTCAGCCAAAGTGCAAGTGGCACAGCTGAGCATATATGGGAGAGCATAACCAATGAGAGAGGGGGGCGGAGTGGAGGCGCGGCCTCCGGAGGCACGAATAGGAGGAGAGACACAGGAGACAGGTGGACATGATTGAGAAAGTTTACACGCAGCTTGGGAGCGGTGCACACACATCACGTGTGCGCGCCGTGCGACACTGATGCGCGTTGCAAGCGGGAGGCGGAGCCAGACTCCGCGACGTCTAGAAAGCTCCTGGGGGAGCGTGCGTGCTGTAAGGACAGCGGGGTTGCACGAGACATCAGGTAAGGAGGGAGTGCGTTGCGGGGGACGCGCTCTCCGATACCTTACAGTACCCCCCCGCCCCCCTTTGAAGAGCGGCCTCTGGACCGTACTTTGCGTGAAACCGCTTAATGAGGTTGGAAGCATGTATTTGGTGATGAGGTATTCAAGATCTTTCTTCTGGACCAAATCCCTTCCAATATACCAAATACTGTACCATTTGAGGGGCTCAAATCTTTGTTCTTTATTGTATATCCATATGTCCTTAATCTACAGATGAGGGCAGAAAATAATGTCTGCTCGTAGAATGTCCAATGAATATAGCACTTTGGCCAGGATTTTCATTGACTTGAATAGCAGTTAATACCGTGTGAAAGCGTAGAAATAATATCAATAAGTCAAAGGGTTCAGATATCAGAGTGAGTTTATTTGGTACCAAGGTACTGTATGTAGAAGAGAGAGAATTCAAAACGAACTCTCTCCTCTCTCCAAATAATGATTGACATCACATTTTATACATTTCAAAGGAGTAATACACCCCTGAAGGGGCTGGCTTAGAGACAAAGAAAAAATATAGTGACAACAGATACAAAAAACCTTACTCAGGCTAAAATATATGCTTCGTAAGATAACTAACCTTTACCCTACATATTTCCCCGGAGTTTGGGGCCTTCTAACCTCCTGACTTAAGGAATAAACCTTTTTCAGCCATGTTGTGCAGCTGCAAAATAAGAGAGGCGGTGGCTATCTCACTCATAGAAACTATTGTGAATGCAATTATTTCAAGAACGTAGACATTATACGAGGGTTGGTCTTTGACAGTGATGCTCTGCAGCCTCATCATGGCAGCTTTCATATCCAAGCAAACAGCTGCCATACACATACATACAAACACACAAAATGGCTGCTGAGACAAAATGGTGGTGATGATAGTCTGCTTTCATATAGCCTAAGCCACACCCCTTATTTTCAATCTTAACAACCGGATCGGGGTGCGATGCCGTGTACCACTTAGTGAATCCCGGTTTGTTGCGTGCTTAAAAGGATTGCAAGCTTTTCAAAAGCTAGAAAGACAAAGTCGTCCTTTAGGCATGTTAAGAGTAATTTAATACATATACTCAGCCAGCATTTCAATGACAAAATACAATATAAATTAAGATAAAAGATAAATTCCAAACCTACAGTACTTAGAAATAAATTGCGGTCCGCTGTGAAGATCTTTAGACACATTCTTAATTCGTGCCAGGCTTCGTGTCTGAAGTTCTGCAAAACTAATACTAAAATCATTGCAAAAGCTACTCAGCCATGTTTACTTTGGCTTCTTCATTTAATAGATTAATATAATTCAAGTTGCATTGAAAGCTGGGATTTCAATAAGACTCAGATTTAAAAGAAAAAAGATAAAAAGCTTCCTGTAAGACTATCCATAAACAAGAAATATGTAATAATTTCTACTCCTTTTATTCTTTTTTTAATTTTTTATTGTGTCTGTGCTAAAGAAGATTTTTAATTGTTTGTGCCTAATTTTAAGCAATCTCTGTAGTGGAGATCCACAATATGTTCCAGTGTTTTGAATCTGAGGTTGTATTTATCTAATTTTAAGACCTGCTAAGGAACCAATGATTGTTATGTCCTGATATGTAAAACCATAGAATTCAAAGAGGGTGTACTTTCTTTTTCACAAAACTGTATGCAATTCGCCATATTTATTTTCAGGGAGAATGCACTGTTTTACCTTAAATATTCAATGCTGACTTTGGGTTTAATAAGTGATCAGGGATGAAAGAAAACAATGGCTCATGTATGGAGAACAAGACCACATTGTAGTATGAAGTTTGTTTTAAATGTATATTGACGGGGATGCAGCTTTTAGTACTTAAATCTAATCACGTACTGTAGCATTTATACGTAAGATCTACTGTAATAATACAATGAGGCAATAGTTTGAGTGTGAGTCTATGTTTATACGTATACTTGGAACAGACTATATCTAAATATCAAAGTATTATGTATGTCAGAGTGAAAAATAGAAGTATAGTGATTAGTCATTTGTTCTGCAAAATATCCAGCCTACACAAAATAAATATGGTATAATATTGCACTGCACAATGCAATAAACTTTCAAATGTTCAGCAGAATTAATAAATCAGCCTTTAGACATTAAAAATAGACTATTCACTGGCATTAAAAATGCCGGATACAGCTAGTACATAATCATAGACTATCAATAAATGTTTGTTAGCCTCTGTGGAAAAGAAACAGTCAGGGTTTGAGTAATACTGTACGTGGGCCCTTTTTATTTATTTTTTTATAATAAAGTGCTACAAAGAAGCCACGTTTCAGGCTCTACGTAAGGTAGATGTATTAATTGTACTGTACATTAATTGTGCATGGAACAATCCATATTTTATTTGAAATGTTAGAGTTCTGTAAACCCGGTCAGTGTGTATACCAACACATTTGAAGTTTATCATTCTTGCAATAATTCTAATAATCATTTTTCCTACCAATTGCCCAGACACTAACATATTACATTGCAACTACAAATGCAAAAAAATCACTGGAGTGCTGGGGGACAAAAGATATTTGTCCCTTGATGCAATATCAAAAATAATCCTTTGAGACAAAATAAACCCTTTACATTGACATTATTTTGCCACAATAGTTGAGAACAATTTGTACACATTGGGACATCTAAGAAAAGATTTATTTAACTCACAATAACAATGTTTTGGCCCTGACACAGTCCTTCATCAGGGCTTAATAAAAGTAATAAATCAACTATTAATACACATATATAAAATGTGCATATCTGGAGTGCGAGTAACATCACAACAGGACACAAAAGTCCATCCGCAACTTAACTATACCCCTGACCAAGATGAAGTCCATTGCTTAGATACAAGACGCTACATTAGTTGAGACAGTGACCGCATAGTTAGAACATACAGTACAAATGCTATATAGGGACAACATATCAAAATCAAACACAACCTATTTACAAAAATAACTCATAAATGTTACTAGAACTAGACTGGCCATCACTTGAGTCTAGGCGCAAAATTCATCTCTCCTGTCTTGCCTCCAAATACTTCTTGGACAAGCTACAGTACCCCTGTATCTGAACAAGCTCCTCACCCCTACCACATGCAGCACTTATCACCTGAGATATGACTCCAACTGACTTTTTATGGTCCCAAAGTTCAACAAAGTATCCGGCCGCTCCTCCTTCTCTTACCGTGCACCTCACTACTGGAACAATCTACCTGAGACTCTCAAAGCCGCCACCAGTCTAAGTTATTTCAAAACTAAAGCTGTCTCACATTTTAATGTGGTCTTTAACTGTTACATACAGTACGCCTATAACTTATTTTATCTAACTGTTCATGCAATGTCTTCATATATAATGTATAACCCTGTTCACCTAATGTAATGCAATGTTGTTATATATATAATGTACCCATGTATTTGTAACCATGTATCTGTCATCATAACTCTATGGCCAGGACATACTTGAAAAGAAGAGGTAACTCTCAATTTATAACTTCCTGGTAAAATATTTTATAAATAAATAAAATTATTTGGAAATTATACCTATACAAAAGTAAATAAACATGCAATTTCAAATGTACCAACATTTATTTAAGCCATTTAATCCTTCACATAAGTAATATTAATTATTGACATTGTACTAAACATTATTATAGGGAAAATTTCCCCAAACAATACATTATTTATACTCCAGGTACAGTATATACATATGAATCAAACATGGTACAGCAAAATTGGAAGTGTCTTTAATCGTATATTCTTTAGAAGGAACGCTTATAGTCCCAAATCAAGGGCATCTGAAAATCATCAAAAGACTAAAAAAATGAATTCAATATTATTACCAAACCACAAATAATAAAGTACATCTATCAAATCTCGAAGATAAATTTTAAGGCCTAAGAAATAGAAAACAGGAGAGAGAGATGATTATTGCAGTGAATAAAAAAGGTAGTTTATTTTACAGTATATATATATATAAATATATATATATAATATATACACCAAAAACTCCATCTATATTACCATATATCGACTCAAGGAACTACACCAAAGGACTCCACGTGTAGATAAAAAACATCCATAACGTAAATTGTCATTAAACCCCCTTGGAGTAACTTTAGCCAACGTGTAAATCCAAAAACATTCACGCTGCAATAATCTGCACTCCATAAATAACCGGAAAAACCCCAAATAACCTTCAAAAACTTGGAACTAGGAACAAGAACCGCCCCTCAATGGGGCCGGCCCTACTAGCTACCTTGGCGCGCAATTAGCAGCCACGTTGCTGGACCAGATTTTCTAAATACAAGAAAATTGTGTTTAGAACTGGCGACGGAGAGATGGCCATACCCCCCGGCAGTTCAGCCGATGAGGGCGAACCAGCTGAGTGACTGTCACTCCCCCCCCCCTCCCCGGTCGCAAGCTTGTCTTTCCCCCTGTAGCTCCAGTACAAACTGCAAATCGCAGCTTGAGAAGGTGCAGAGTGACTGGGGCCGAAGCCTTAATAGGCCCCAGTATGGATAGCATAAAGTAGCAGTAATTTATAACTATGTTAATGACCCTTCAGAAACTTTCAGGTGCTTGAAGTCAAAGCAGCATTCCCGACATTTTTACCACATATTTTTGTTTGTAGGATAGGAAACGGGGTATCCTTCAGGGCTTAACCGTGCAATTATTAGCCCCACCTGGTTTCCGAGACACTTATCGGGGAAGTTACCGGTATTACTTCCTATTTTTATAAGGGATTTAACTGGCTGTCAAATACAAAGCCGCAAAACAATGACATTGCAGCTTCCTATTAGCACACTGGACCCGCAACATTTTGCGGCCATTTTGTTTCTTTTGGAGGGAGATTTAAAACCGGTACATAACTAAGAAAACGGGGAGGGGTTCCCCGGAGCTAAAATTAGTTTGGTTAGCTCAGGAGAGCCCCTACCTCCTTGGTTCCCATCCTGTAAAATATAATGGGAGGCGACAAAAAGGTGCAACTTTATGACAAAATGCACAGAACATTTGGTATTGAATACACAATAACCCTCAAATATAATACACAATATAGTAATGTATCTTTAACAAGTATCTTTAATGTTTGACTAGTAATACCTTCCAGTGTATTTGTTCTGCTCCTAACAGTATTATTTGTCATTTTAGGTATGGAATGAATTGCCTTATTCAGTTTGAAGATTTTGCCAATGCCAACGCATTCCGCCTCCTGAATAAATATCGCGATCAGTACTGCACTTTTAATGATGACATCCAAGGTAATTACATAGCTGGACATTATATTGAATGTATGCATATTAGCAACACTGAAAAGAAATGGAGATTAGAATTGCCCTAGCATGGGGAAGTGTATCCACAGCTCTTTGAATAAGGCCCTTAGGGGAATATGTGTCAAGTGTTACAAACCGGAGGGTGCTCCAAAACTGGTGTAAATTGTGTAATTTTAACTCTGTGTTCATGTATCAAAGTTTGCGTTAATGTATCAAAGTGCATTGTCCAATTCTAATTTTTTAACGTTAACCCAGTGCTACTCCTTAAATTGACAAGTGTAAAACAGAAAATGTGAGGCGCTTCTAATAGAGGTGCAATAAATTGTGAGTAATAAATCTTATATAAACAATTCTTTTAAACAATTATTTTAAAGTGCTCATAAATAAGTGAAAAATAAAAAAGTGAACTTCGCTGCTCAATCCTCTGTGGAGAAGATCCAATTCCTCCTGTCATGGATTATAGGGAGAAGCTTGTGGGAAGCGCAGATGTCACCATATGTGGGAAAAAAATATATATATAGTGTAGTGTGTTTAAGCAGATACAGCAATCAAATGAAAGAATCACGATTGGGGACTCACACTTTCCCAGTGAATAATCAGCAGTGGATATGATATGGTAGACTCAGTCAGTGTGAAATGACAGGAATCAGCAGCATATTCCCTCAATGTGAAAAGAGAACACACTTAGTGCAACATTGCATGTTCCAGTTAAATATTTATCAAGGCAATAAGTATTGCACTTACATTTAGCACTATGTGCATAGACACATAACAAAATAGATGCGCAGCTTTTTCTTGCCACCAGCCCTGCTCCCGAGGTTGCGTCGCATCACTTCCGGTCGGTCCGTCGCGTCACTTCCGGTTGCAATCGATCTGCTGATTATTCACTGGGAAAGTGTGAGTCCCCAATCATGATTCTTTCATTTGATTGCTGTATCTGCTTACACACACTACACTATACATATATATTTTTTTCCCACATATGGTGACATCTGTGCTCCCTACAAGCTTCTCCCTACTCCTTAAATGTATGGTTATTTTGTTTCTGGCCATTAGTGCCAATGATATGCTAAAGAGCTGTTCCACCTATCATTACATATGAACTAAAGGCCATTCCGGAAAGCACAAGGATTTAACCTGACGTTTGGTCACACTTAAAGGTGGCATTAGCTCCCTCCAGAGAGACAGATCCATATTTCAGGAACTGCAGGGAGCTAACGCCACCTTTAGGTAAGACATGAATTACCGTCACAGTTATTTGTAGCTAACGCAAGGTTGTGCTAAATTAACCTAACGTTAACGCTATGCTAAATGAGATAAACGACGGACGTTGTTTTTCCATATAATTAGCCCAGTGGATTTGAGTTAGACTCAGGATAAACTTTGCCCTGATCTCACAGAGTTTAGCGCATCAGGGCCTTATTTTCTATCTGCCAAAGTAGCTGCTTGGGCTGTTTTCGACTGGAAATCCTTTTTGAATGAGGATTTTCCAATGAAAATGACCCGTTCGGCAGGTATAGAATTATCCGCCTAGTCCGCTAATCTACTAAGGTTAACTCAAATTCTTCTTTTCCCTTTACTTGTCCTATTTGGCACCGTCTATGACCTCTCTTTCTAGTGTATTTGTTCCCAATGTTATACCTAACATCGTATTATTAATATTGTGTGGATATGCATTTGAAATGAACTTCTAAGCTTTTGAGTGAAACATGTACTCTTGTTTTCTTACATTTATGCAATGCACAGAGCAGTATATATACACTAGACCAGTCATATGTTTACCAAGAAATGCCTCCGAGTATCAGCTCACAATCATATTTGTCACCAATGGTACAAGATCAAGATTGGTGCTGTCTTCTGGGTGTCTAACTTTATAAACTAAATGTTTTTTTAGTCCAAATGGGTCAAAGTAGCCATTCCCGTCATGTGATTTCATTTTCAATATCTCTTCCATTTTTTTCATAAAGCATGTAAAGTAGAATTGCTCCTCACGCCTCATGTGCTCATGTTTCATGTTATACACCCCCCAGTTCCTATGTTCATGCAATATATATATATATATGTATATATATATATATATATATATATATATATATATATATATATATATATATTCATCTGCAGGGAGATGGCAGGCAGAGCCTCCACCTTCTTTTATTAAAAACTGTATTCTGTTAAGGATTTATAGGCTTTAAAAATAAGAGAAGTAATATGATAATGTTTCCTCTGCTCGACTCTGTACAGCAGGGACCTAATGTGTAAGAACACAGTATGATTCCACTTTATATGTCCTTATTGGAGGCTGGTGTGAAGAGATGAGACGTGAAATCTTAAAGCCTCTAGTCTTTCATTTTAAAGGATAACACGCCATACAAAATGAAAAGAAGTGGATGGGAAATATTTGGAGCTATCCGTATAGTATATCATGGGAGACATTGCATTTGGTTACAGGTGCAGACTGCACACGATCTGCTTTAACCATTAGAATTTTTAACAAGAAGTAACAACCTTTTTCAGATTTAGAGTACTTTTTATTAGGAAATCGGCCAGACACATTAGTGTACAAAAATGAGTGGAAAAAAACCCAACACAAATCATATACTTGCCAAAAGAAACTGATAGCTAATTTTGCTACTTGATTATATAAGAAATGGTTAGGCTTTTCTAGTGAATATACATTCAATTATCTATTTCATCACTATCTTTGAGGGTGGCTTTATCCAACTGGGATTTTCTAAATCCACTCATAAACATCTGCAGCTTTTTGTTTAGACCCATGTTTATTATCCAACAATCCTTTCCTGCTTCTAAAATATATTTTTTGTGTGTATTGTATTTTATTGCACGCTATGTGCTTCTTTGCATGTTTACTCTATCGTTAAATTGACAGTAATATGCTGAACTCTAATTAACTTAGGGAGACATGACGAGACGGTAATCATAGTCCTGTTACAATAAATGAATCTGTGATTATGGGGTATCCCCCGTTATATGGTCGTTTCCTGGATCCTCCTGAATTACTCGTCTATAGAAACCAGCGCACTGTATGGCAAAGGTTCTGCATTTATTTCGACGTAGCAGATGTTATTGCTATCACTGGCGTGTTGTAGCGTGACACACATGAGCCAGCAGGAGCAGACACGGTGTTTAAATTAGCCTCTTGGGGGGGAAAGTGATGGGGCTAACACGTTAGTCCCCCTCCCCCCTGGCGCAATAACGTCTGCTACATCTGCATATCTCCAGCACTCATTTAAAAATAAAACCATGTGATGTAAATACTATGATCACTACTGCCACTCCAATATACCCTCAGATTATGAAGAGACATAATTGATCCTAAGTAGGTCTCTTTATGAGTGAACCTTTTTGGGATCAATTATTTGTCCTCATAATCCTAGGTCAGGGGTGCTGAAGCTCCCCCAACAGGTCAGGTTTTCAGGATATCCAGATTCAGCACAGATGGCTCAATCAGAGACTCAGTTGAAGACTTAGCCACTTGTGCTGAAGCAGGGACTGATTGAGCCACCTATGCTGAAGCTGTGATATCCAGAAAACCTGACCTGTTGGGAGGGCTTGAAGACTGGAGTTGAGCACCCCCGTCTAAGGGTATATTGGAGTAAAAACTTCTACATTTAGTATGTGCTTTGCAGGTCTCTTACATACTCTACAGTACAAAAACAGGTTAACCTAAGCATGGAAATACAGTACAGCATATGCCCAGTGGAGTCATTTAGAGATAAATGATTAATCTTATAAATTGCGGTTTCACTGCATAGCTTTGTGCTGTACAATAGTCCCCACTGATTGTGAACTTCAATAGCGAGCCTCATAATTTCTTATGTTAATATGCACAGAAACTGTCAGATAAATAAAGAAAAAAAACAGGATGGAATAGACTATGTCAATAGGGACATCTTTTAAAACTATGTACACCTCTACCCTTTACCAGTTTTATTAGACATATCTGGATCATCTCCTTTCCCCACAGCCTTTTAAACATCAGTGAGCTGCATATTTGTAACACCTTATTTCTTTATAGTTTCCTCTGCTACTTTTTATAAGTTCTCCATGGTGCTATGAATGGGCTATGTGCGGATAATACAGATGTCACACATATTTACCTAGATACAGCTGCTGCAATATGTGCAGTTGGGAATGTTTTATTGGACTCTCACCAGCTGTTCATGCTGTCAAAATCTCCAAATTCTGTATTTATGCAGTGCTGACATCATAAAGATCACGTGCATGCGGAATATTGACGTTAAAAAAAATGTACACATCCGACGACCCACGGTAGGGAACTTTGAGATGACAAACAATATCTTAACACTAGAAAGCAGCTAGATATTACTTTAAGAAGTAGGTGCAGTCACCTGCAGGAATGAAGGGTACGAAGGCAAACTGTAATGGACTAATGCATTTAACTCATGAATAAAGAATGCTTCTTTATTGGGTTGTTTGTCGGATGCATGATTATATATTTTCCAACAATTAGATTTTGTTCTATTTTTTATTATTGAAGTTAGTATGTAGGAAAACTAGGTAATAAAAAACGAAGATCTCCATCCCCACTGCAAGTTTCTAAAGTTAACGCAGCAGGCAGCCAAATTAATCGGAGCTAATGTGGAGCTAACCCACCCTATATTAATCAGCCCCAGGGACACCTCTGGTTCCCGAGATTCTGAGCAGTTTACAGTAGTTACCAGTGTTTCCTTACAGCATTAAATAGCCGTCCAATAGTAAGCTGCAAACAATGATGTGCCTCCTACTGACTCGCGGCGAGGAGAACAATGGTAACCAAACCGCGTATTGGAATGGAGCGCATTTGGAAGAAACAATATGTCAAGGAAACCTTCCACTGTACCTAAAGAGGAAATTTTTCGACCAGTGTATTCTGCCTGTGCTCACGTATGGATGTGAAATTTGGACCATAAATGCAAAGATAAGTCAGAAGCTTCAGCGAACGCAAAAAAGTATGGAGAGCTGTATGCTGGGTATTACCAGAAGAGACATGAAAAAGAATGAATGCGTTCAAAACCTATGTTTGCACTAAACATTTGTCTAGTATTGGTCTGCACTATATGTTTTCTTTTATTCTGAGGCCATACTTTTGCTCTGGGACTACATCTGACCATGTGGGGAAACATCAGCACTGCCTTTAAAACCTGCGGGTCCAAACACCGTTACAGCATCCAGGAGTCACACAACCATTAATGGTTAACTGCACTAATACTGCTGTCTTATAGTAAGTGAGCAACTATAAGAGCCAAGTTTAACTCAATAGTATCCATTTTACAACACAGTTTACACGATTATTGCCTTCTCTCTTTTTTGGGGTGAACCTGCTCCTTCTGGATCTTGGAGGAGAAAAGGCTGTATTAGAGGACTTATGGAAACAAGTCCTCACCGGAGGTGTTGATCAATTTTCATCCCATTTCTATCATACTTTACTATTTTATTTTTTCCACCTTTATTTTACTTATATGATTAGTGTGGGAGCACCATACCAATTATTTTTTGGTGTGTGCATTCAAAACCAAACAAAAGTCGTTGACATCACAAGGGTGAAGACATTAAAATGGTAGTAAGCAAATGATCATCGTTGGACAAAGATGGTACTCTAGATTCTAAGAGAGATTAAAAGACCTAGAAGACCCAAAGTGAGATGGGAGGATGAAATAAGAAAATTTGTTAAAGCAAAATGGTGGAGAGGCTTGCAGCTGCAATACCTGGAATATCTTTGGGGAGGCCTTCATCCAGCAGTAGATCGACAAGGACTGATGATGCGATATATATATAAATGCATATATATGAAAACACGACAGGCACTCCAAGATCCAAAGGTGACATTGGGATAACTAGTTCCCGGAACCATAGATATAACTTTACCAACAATAAGTAACATAAGCATAACATATATACAATATGACATTAATTACATAAACATAAATTTGCTCATGTCTCCAGCACTGGAGTTCTCAGTGATAGTCTCGCCCACCCAGGGTTACTCTATGTGTCCTCCCACTACTGGTTCACTGGTGGGGCCATTGAAGAGTTGAGTAGCGCTACCCCTCAATATGATGCTGCCCTTGTACCTTTTTGGAGTTTGTGAGCAGTGGCCTGAGTTCCTGAGGAGACAGGCTAATTGTCCTCCACAGCAGGGTCTCGGACAACAATCCCCTTACTCCTCACAACTGGCACTGCACAACAGTGTCCCTGGATCCGGCTTTGAGTCTCACAGATGGCAGTCACAGTCATTGAAGACTCTAAAAGGATCTATCACTATAGGGGGTTCCCTATATCTATAACCACCCTAACAATCTAAAAGTTGCTCAGGGACCTATCTGGGGCCTAGTAGGGCCAGCCTATGCCTGGGAGAGCCTAACATGGCCTTCAGTGTATCCTATGCCTTCCCCTCCTAGCTAGGAACTGCCTCTTCCTTTGCAACACATGGAGAACCAGTCACAAGGGCTTTGCCCACCCCAAGATGTCCGCCGCAAAGAGAAAACGACTCGGAGCTCCTGTGCGCACCATCCAGAGGTAAGAAAATAAATCCCTGCTATATATCTATCAAATAAAGAAAGTGCAGAAGATCCCTACATCACCCTAAAAGTACCTAAATTATTCATACATATTTGAAACACTGTGTATTATTAACACATTATCTATTGCATACACCTCTATATATGAAAATAGTTCACACAAATGTTAAATTATGTAATCTCTCCATATTGTGCAGCTTTAGGCCTCTTTAACCCCACTATATAGTTGAAACAATGTCCCAATGCTCCAAATACTGTAGTAGCTTCAAGCACAAAAAATAGGGGGAAAAACACAATCGAAAGCTTTAGTGCAGCGTGTTTTTTAATTACATTTTTAAATTCTGAGGTGTAAAGTATTGCACTCTTTTATGTAAGTATTTGATCAAGAGCATGCAATGGTAATTTCCCCCCTCCCCCCACCCTCCCCTGGTATTTCTTCTTCTTTCCTCTGTATACTGTATCTCATATAAAGAAAAACGGGAACACAGTGCATGTCATCTTTTTTTATATAAACATTTAAAAAAAAGAAAGGTATCTCACTCACAAACATCTATTTGTTGGTAACAGCATCATAGTAATGATTTGTGAAGGTAGGTTTGAGAAGCTCTGCGCTGAGCTTGGAAGGACTCTGCCTTCCTCGTGTGCAGTAGGCTCCGCCTTTGTGCTGACGTCACCAAGTACCTGGATAGGGTTACTCCCAGTCCTTTCATCTGTTTCTGCAGTCTGCCACTCGCCACTGTCTGCCACTCGCCTCCTATGAGAATTAACCCAATGTGTTTCACTATAAAGCCTCTTACGGGATGCTTCTGGAAAATTCTATCCCTATCTACAGAGGCAGTCTCCGGTTGAAATACGCTCACCAGGGCTGCTCCTTGTGCTGTCCGCCGGCTGCTCGCGCGTGATCTTGTGCCCCTCCCCCACCCACTAATGCTTGAAAAAAGCCGGGTGAAGTGCGCGTGCGCGCCTTGCGTGTGTGCGAGGAGGGGAGGCGGTTCCCGGAGGATAAGACAGAGCCGGAGAGGACATTTGTATATATATATAGTCTCCTTAATGAGCTGACCTTATTAATACATTCATACAATTGTAGCTTCCCCTTTGGGTTCAACTAGTATACGGGGTTAATTGTGTGACTTCACTCGGGTTACTTCCCTGCCCCTCATGTGATGCAGGATGACTATTCAAAAAGGGATTAAAGGTTCCTTGGGATGGCAGTTGAAGAGGGCCTCACTGTGAGTTATGTTTGTGTATAGTTATATGTATAAGGATGCCTTGTCACCTTTATTGTTTTCAGTTAGGGAACATAACCAATTCAGTTAGTGCCTATATTAATGGCCCAAGATTTTTCTCATTCGGGAAGGAGAATGAGCATGTGCTTAGCTGGAGTTCTCAGAGTATAAGCTCCGTAGCATAATCAGATCGGCCCCACCGGCAGGTCCTTAGTAAACTCCCAATCCAATATACATGGACGAGGTAGGCAGTGCACAGAGTGATGGGATACTGATCCCTGAGGAGTACTGTGTACTCCCACCACTGTGGCCAACGTGAGATGGGGCACTATTGATGCTATACAGGAGATTGCCAATCTAACCAATACTAAGGGACACACGTTTAAGTATCTCCCCAGCTAATGAGTGAGAGCTACCAAGTGGATGAAGCCCTGAATAACCATATTAGTTGTCACCAGTTAATGTTTGAAGTGAAGTACATTTTGTATGTAGAGCATAATCAATGGCTGTGAATAAAGCTTTTGTTTGTACTATAAAAGTTCCTGGCGCCCATCGTTATTCTATCTGCGTATTCAGGTGCAGCGTGCACGAACCCAGCACCCTGAAAAGGTATAAGAGACTGAAACCAGCCATGTATATATATTCAACTCAATGTAAACTCATTTAGAGCCGGGCAGGGAGGGTTGCACAATATATAATGTATTCATGAATTTGTTAATAAGGTCAGCGCATTAAGGAGACTATAAATACTGTAGATAGGGTTAGCAATACAAGCTACAGACTTGCAGACTGACAAATCAGCTCCAGGTACGGTAGAAAGGCACATAACTGCATCTTGTCACCCTTGCAAGGCATGCTGGTTATTGTAGTTTCCAGGAAGTACTTTCGCATAGGAATAACATTGCAGGGAAGTCATTTGTATCCTATACATAAACATATACACATTTAAAACTCACTTCTACTGAAAAGCAGGAGGCTTATATAATCTTTGTAACCAAACATAACAGGTGCCTACATCTACACTACGGAAGCAGAAAAGCCAGCGTTACTCAACAACAATTATGTTTTAAAGCTGCAGTCTAAGCTGCCGGGTTTTTTTTGCATTTTATTTGTTTTCTCCATTTAATATGTGCATGAATACAAGACACACAAAGATAAGTGATTAGCTAGATTGCCGAACGTTCCGTTCTGCTGTGATTAATCAGCAAAGATACAGGGTTCACTAAATGGCTGTCAGTCCAGCAGAAGAGGACCAGAGATGCAAAGTTCTGTGGGGAAGATCATGTGACCAGGCAGTACCTAGATACAATTGGTGCACTGCTAGAGAGGGGGCAGGACTCAAAAAGGAGTGTGCCAGAGCCTGTTTCAGAAGAAGAATTGTCCCGTGAACTGAACTTAGTGAAATATGTGAAAGTGCCCTGAAGGGGTTAAATAAATTAAAGCCTATGCTTTTTTTTTTTTTTTTTTTAATTTAGTGCAATTAAAAGCTGGCCAAAGCCAGTATCGGAGTTCCGTTATTATAAAGGTGAAATGTGGGTGCACACATTCCCTAAGACTTTACAGACATTAGATATTCAGTGTAGGTACAAGCTAAACAGAGTCTACCTTGACGAGGTTGGCAGACTTGAATCATATTTTGATCAAAAGATGCAACCAAATTACTCTTTTGTTACACAAACTTAGGTTCTAAATGTAAACATGTCACTAGTATATTTTAGCCCAATGTGGTAGGAGCGCAGGATCTGTTCTTTTGTCTGTCAGAGAGGTTCAATGACATATTGATTTATATTGATGATAATTTTTTTCCCCCATATACAGTACTGTTACCACCATAGTTTAAGAATCTTGAGGATTTATTAATTGCCAGTGGGTTTAGGATGATATTCTGATTATCACAAAGCATGATAACCAGAATAATATAGCTACAAAACAAATGATTAACCGAGCAAAAATACCTCTTCTAGAAAAATCTCCTTAATGGTGCTTTGTGACCAAAATACGATGTAAAACACTAAAGACTAAAGCAGTGGTTTCCAATCTTCTTTTTATTTAGGAACCCTATAATTATATTGTGAAATTCTGCGGAACCCCAACCCTCTCTAATAGCACATCTGAAATCAGATGCATTGTAAGGAACCCTAACCCTTTCTAATAGTGATATAAATAACACAAAATATTCCCTTTGTTTTTGCCTGTTTTATTATTGCATGTTATCAATTTTTGATGTAGTGGGTGTGGTTCTTATACTGGTGGTTTGTGTTGCATATTAAATGTCTTTTTTAAAACCAGACACAGAACATAAAACACAGACAAAGCTCAGTTTTAGCACATCCAGTGAGACTCATACACGGTACAGTGCCTAAATATATATGTATAAATATCTAATAAGTAAATGGTCTTTTAGTTTGACATTTTTGGCCAAAATTGTTGTAAGCCCCTGAGCCAATGGCACGGCAGACCACATATCAGGGGTCCCTAACGCTAATATAAATTCTTAATAACCTGTGTAATAACAGGAAGAATGATTTATAGTAAATCTGTCAATATTAGTTGCAAAGTTCTATGGGCTCACTACATAGCATATTAAATGTCATTACATTTCTTCTTGGCATTATCCCTTCTCATTTGTTCTATTATCTAAAGACAGTGTGTGCTGGGCTTTGTGTTATTTATATTGTATATTGGAGGTATTGGGTCCTCCGTAGTCCGTTGCACCCTGCAAATATTCTTTTGCCTTCTAGTGTGTGCTGTATATCATTGTTCTGTTCTTTCTAATAGTGAGTCTGAGATCAGATGGATTGTAAGGAACCCCAACTCTTTGTAACAGCGCGTCTGAGATCAGATGCATTTTAAGGAACTCCAACCTTCTCTAATAGCGCGTCTGAGATCGGATGCATTGTAATGAACCCAGATCCTCTCTAATAGCATGTTTGCAATCGGGTGCATTGCAAGGAACCCCGACCCCCTCTAATAGCGAGTCTGTGATCAGATGCATTGTAAGGAACCCCGACCTTCTCTAATAGCGAGTATTTGGTAAAAAATATAAATGGGAACTCGTTAAGGATGCCCACGGAATCCATGTGTTTCTAGGAACCCCCGTTGAAAAAACTGGACTAGAGTCACTAAAGATGCAACTGTTTTTGTGTGATTATTTTTTTTAGCACAGTATACACACACATCTTTGTTAACAATCAATATATAATACAAAATACAAAGTAATTTCGGGCAGCACTCAGATCATTTGCAAAGCAACAGAGTATTTATTAACGGGGAAAAAGGCTAAATCCACTGTAGACATAAACAAGGCTTTACAATGAAAAAATAGCATACTGTATCAACTGAGGTAGCTTCAATGTCTATTCCAGTGCAGGGAGCTGGGGAGGTGGCAATCAGACTTCTGCCCCAGGGTCAAAATTAGTCCCATTCTTCAGACGTAAAACGGAGCATCAAGATTAAGAATCCAGATATTAAAGATAATACAGATCCTGGAGAAGCGAGTTCATTTTAATGTCCACTTGTTCCTTTTGTCAGAGGTTTATATTTTTCTAAGTTAGCTTGTACAATAATTGAATTCTGCAGGCATCTGAAACAGATTTGACTGTATTTTATTTCAAAAACAGCACCAGGGTAGTCCAAATAAAAAACCAAATCACAGCTGTTTTATAAAGATTCTACTCCTCCGCTATCATATGGCCTCAATATTTTCATTGATGCCTGGAATACAGCAGCCGTATAGGCAAAAAAACTCAGGTTTCAAGTTTCAGCAGCATATACTAGTACAGTGTATATATGTTACTTAAGTAATAATCCCCGAAGAACAGGGCATTACAGGCAGTCCTCGTTTTACAACGCTTCACTTTACAACGAATGGCTTATCCAACGCTATGCAATGCAATAGATTTTTTTATTAAAATAAAATGGTAAATACATGAAACCACCTCTATATACGCTTACACTGCAGATATCTATAACACACACACACACACACACACACACACACACACACACACACACACACACACACACACACACACACACACACACACACGGGAGCTCTAAGACACACAACACAGCACCTCCTCTACACTCACAACACAGCACATCTACACACACAACACAGCACCTCTACACACACAACACAGCAGCTCTACACACACAACACAGCAGCTCTACACACACATGTAACGGTCAGACCCCCACCCAATCTCAGCTTGGCCCCTGTGGGTGTAATCTGCTCCCATTACATGTCTGTGTAATATATGGTGCACCTGCTGGCAACAGGACTCCTGAGTCTCCCGCTTGATGTTATGTGGAATATCACCATGACAGGCGTCTGAGGTAGTGTTCTGAGTCCTACTCACATTTGGTACAGCGCCTCCACCCCATCAGGATCCCTACGGCAGCAGGGAGGAGTATCTGACGGGGAACTCCTTGGTGCATCTTCCTGGGGAATAACTCCAAACTCACTCAGGAAGGATCTCTTGAACCAGGGCATCTTTAATAGCATGTTACTTGGCAGACTGCCCATCATAGCGGTCGTACTTAGCCACTCATTTCGATGAGGTACTCCATGCAGAAGGTACCTCCTCTCTTAATTGAGTTGCTCTCCACCTCTCCCCTAAGGGAGATCACCAGCTGTGCCAGGTCCCTGGACACAGTGTGTATTCAGCTTGTCACTTGCCTCTCTGACCAGCAGAGCTTAACCTTGAACCTCACACTCTTAGAACTGACTAAGAACTCACTAACTTTAGGCAGTGCTGTGTAATATATAGACTCCAGAAAGACCCACCTCTGTGTCACTAACAGTGGACACAAAGCATGCTGTCACGTCCTGTGCTACATATGACACTTCACCAGGGTTTGAGGGCAAACCTCTATGATAGTTACTGGCAACCCTGCCTTCTTACCAGGATTACTGCCAGCATGAGAGAGATCTGTACACCAATTTTACACATGGCTACACACACAACACAGCAGCTCTACACACACAACACAGCAGCTCTACACACACACACACACACACACACACAACAAAGCAGCTCTACACTGCCGGGGGGTGGCGATTTTGGCCCGGGGGAGGGGGGGTGGTAGTGCTGCTGGGAGACATCTGTCTCCCGGTGCTGCTCCTCCAGTGCGCGCCGGGCCTCCCTCTCGCCGGAAGCTAACCCAACCTACTTCCGGCGCTGCCAACAGGGAGACCCGGCGCCGGGTGAAGCGCACAGTTTGGGAACCACTGTTGTAACATATCAACTACTTACTACCTCACTAACTGTTTGTATCTGTTTGTGAACGTTTGTCCTCACCTCTATGTAACTGTTTATGTTTTTGTAATATACATAACTCTGTACCCCATTGTACCACGCTGCAGAATATGTTGGCGCTTCACAAATAAAATATAATAATAATAATAACTTTTATTGGATCAACAAGTAGTTATCATACCACCTACTCCCTCTCCCTCCTTTGTTATTATAATACTGAGCTTGTTTACGAATGTTACTAACGTATAATGTGCTAGCTTTGAAGTTGCCGTACTTTCTCACTGCATTTAAGAGGTTAATAAACCTTTTTAACCCCTAAACCTTTATTTTGGAATATCAGTCTGAAGAAGTGAAACCTAATAATATGACAAAAAACACAACAAAAGAATTATAATGTAAGGAGAGAGAGGGAGGGAGGGGAAGGGGTAAAGCTAGTTTTAATAGGAGCGTCTTTATCGTACGTTATACTTGTGCTGTCATCCTCTTCTGCAAATGTGGGTACTTTTAAATGAAGACAAATAGAGAGAAAATAAAAATAATGTTTCTTGAATATTTAAGTTAATTAAAATATATGTTGATAGGTCTAAGATTTTAGGGTTAATTGTCATAACCTGCTGCCTCTGTAAGTCTCCCAATATACCACTTCGATTGTAAGCTCTCTGGGGCAAGGATTTCCTTTCCTATTGTCTAATTTTGTTGCACATATTATATTACCGGGTATTATCCCCTGTACTGCGCTTTGTCTTTTGTAAAGGGCTGAGTACTGTACATTGAGGGCACTATATAAATAAAAATATACTGTACATACACAGATAATATTTTGTGAAACCAATTCCTTGTGGACATTATTAAGAAAATAGGAAGGAAGATAAAACAAAAGAACAAGTAACTATTGAAGGGTATATTTTTGTATTGCTTTTATTTGATCACTTTGTAACCTTTATATCTATCTTTATTCTGCAATGTTTATATTTTTTTATCCTTTGTTACACGGTAAGACTCTGTACAAGCTATCATTCATCACCTCTGTATTGTAGAGATATCATGTTTTATATAATTACTGTACTGTAGCTTAAACAAGCTGGGAAGGGAACCAATTAGCCGTCAATAATCAGTTAATTGAAAAGATATACTGTACAGTACTTACAGTGCATCAATCTTAAACATCTAGTGATGCAACCTTACAGTAATTATGCACAGATAGAAGACACATCATATTATAGTCATGATACGTATAATGCAACCTGCAAACATTCTTAAGAATGCCCATTTAAGAACTTGCTTTTCCTGGGAATCAATCTAAAGACAAAAGGGCCACTTAAGAACTTGCTTTTTCTGGGAATCAATCTAAAGATAAAAGGCCATATGAAGTATGTCTGTAAGGTGCCTTACGGCTTAGCACCGCTTAGTAAAAAAATGCCCAATGGCTGGGATTCACGAAGCTCCAATGAAGGAAATCTGACCCCGATCCGGCATTACATTCCCTTAATTTGAATAGGAGTTAACTCCAGATCAGGGTCCGATATCCAGCATCGGCTCTCAGTGAATCTCTCCTATATCTTTTTCACCTTTACCATTTCTTCTGCCCGAGGCGCCAACAACGCACTTTTCCAATAAAGACCCAATTCTATTAAAATAAAAACCACCTATTTTACCAAGTGGCTTTAATTCAGACTATATTTTTTATTTAATGTGCCTTGGCTTGCAAATTGGGCTGTCAAAACCATGTGCACGGCCTAAAGCAGCAAAGTGCCAAGTCTCACAGTTTTGCAGCTAATGTGCAGACTGAGCTGCATGTGCCAGTGTGTAAGGTGAGGACAGAGTATGGGAGTGTGGGAACCTGTTAAGAATTGAGCTGGCAGTGTTTAAAATCCTGGAGCTGCAGTTCCAAATTAAATTATACCCTTTATTGCTGGAGGGGCTTGCAGCTAACATATGGTAAATACATTTGCCCTGGGGAAAAATCTAATGGGCATGGGAAATACAGTGTAAACTCACGATTGGCTGAATATTTGATTTAAATATCCTTTAAACATTGCTTTCCTACAGTATGTCTGCCATGTATATGGAACTCTAGAAATAATCTACAATGCAATCCCTTCCCCAAATATATTGCAATCAAGGATACAAGGAGCTGACACTGGATCCAATTAGATTCTCAAACTTCAATTACCAAGGCTAGTCGGTTACTCCTTTCTCTGCGTATATTTTAAAGCAATGCGCATACGGAAATGGCTCAAAAAAAAGAATACATTATGTTAATATTCATTTGAAAATTGATATCGCCCTATGGGAAATATAATACATTCTGGTAGAGATTTACAGAATCTAAGGCTATGCTCATGGTGGCATCATCGTCGCTATGTGCGCGTGCACGTTCGAGACACCTACCTGTTTTCCTATTGCTGTTCCTCAAGTGCCCGCTGCCCCATGAGGCGATGTAGCGCGTTGACGCTGCTACATTTTGATCAGACAAGTAAATTTGTGATTTTGGGCTGCAGTCGCGTGACGTCAGCGTCACGTGAGCTAGTTCAGCCAATGAGGGTGAACCATCTTTGTGGTGAGTCTGTGACACGTTCGCCACGCCCCCGCATCGCCTCCGATCGCCTCCCCAATTTCCTGCAGCCAAGTGCACAGATCTATGCGTGGCCTTATTCTATGTATGCCATGGTTTAGAACAGGGGGGGCAACCTGTGGCCTTCCTGATGGAGGAAAACATTAATTTGACTGAAAAATTGATTAAGGAACAATTCGAATCATTAGAATTAAAAAGACATGACCGGGAAACATGAATATCAACATAAATGAACAGAATTTTAATAACTTCGTCAGCAATTAAAAACATTAAGTCAAATCAATTTAAAAATGATATTTAAATGTAAGTTATTCCCCATGTTTGTTGCGTGAGCAGACATTTTTGGCATTGAACTTTTTAAAGTATAAGTACAGACGCTCCTGTGGGCGCCGTTTGCTTCTGTTATCCACCTCGAAAATCAATCCTATTATTGAAAAAACTATTAACTGAAATGACTTTGAGACATTTTATATTCAGATTCTTCTTTTAATCCTAAATTAGGATTTCAAGTTTTTTTCACGCAGTTCCCCGAAGGCATGTAAATTAAATGCCTGGGGGCCGGGCGAGGCCTCTGTAGCTTCACTTACCTTCATGTTGGGTGACGCGTCGCCATGGCAACCCGGCATCAAATGACACCGTGGCCATGACAACGTGACGTCACATGACAATCCAGTGTCATTTGACACCGGAGCCAAGGGCGCAAGCAGGAGGGGGAGAGCGGGCAGGGGGGGCGCAGGGGGAATAGTTTGCGTATACCAACCACGGAGTCATTTCGTAAGTATTTGGAGTCCTACATGTAGAAATCATGTTCCAGGAGAAACACATTTATTTATTTGTGTCAGCCCCATATTTTCTGAACTGTAGATGTGTGTGGCTCAGGTCTTTCTTGGAAAATGCTAGCCTCTTGCTAAAACCTAGAAAGTTCCCTTAAAGTGTGCACTATGGAACTACTGCTCCTTTGTCCTTGTGCCTTAACTGCATTGTGCACCATTATAGGGTTACCAGGTGGTTTGTCCAAACAAACTGGACACAATGGTAAAAGATGCGATCCCCCCCAATACATATAAAAAAATACACCCATGCCCCCCAATACCCCAATACATATAAAAAATACCCCCACGCCCCCGAATACACATAAAAAATACACCCACCTCCCCAATACATGTAAAAAAATACCCCCACCTCCCCAATACATATAAAAAATAGCCCCACCTCCCCAATACATATAAAAAATACCCCCATGCCCCCCCAATACATTTAAAAAATACCCCCACACACCCCTAATACATATAAAAAATGCCACCACCTCCCCAATACATATAAAAAATAACCCCACGCCCCCGAATACATATAAAAAATACCCCCACATCCCCGAATACATATACAAAATACCCCCACCTCCCCAATCAAATTCAGGCTTACCTTGGGGATGGTATCGGGCACGGTTGCTGCGGGGGGGCCGATGGCTGCGGAAGTGCGGAGGGGGCATTGACTGTAGAGAGGTGGAGGGGGGGGCAGTGCTGCAGAGAGGAGGGGGCAGTGGCTGCGGTGGTGGGGGGCGGTGGCTGCAGAGGGGGGCAGTGGATGCGGGGGGGGTCGGCGGCCGGTCAGACCAGTTGCCGCCATGTCTGGCTCTCTCCCGCTGCAGGCTTCTTTCTCCCTGTCTGTCCCACGCTGAGGTGTCTGAGCCTGACGCATGCTGGGCCTCCCTCTCACACTGGCGTGCACCGGAAGCCCAGCTGACTTCTGGTGCTGACGTCAGAGGACCCGGCGCGCGTCAGCGTCACAGCACCTCGGCGTGGGACAGACAGGGAGAGAGAAGCTTGCAGCGGAAGAGAGCCGGGCATGGCGGCAACTGGTCTGACCGGCTGCCGGCCCCCCCGCATTCGGAGAGAGGTAATAATGGACACATACATGTCCGGTATTAACTTTCATTTTATACCGGACGCAGGGGCAAAATACCGGGCTTTCTGGTTCAAAACTGAACACCTTGCAACCCTATGCACCAAGTGATGGGCAATGACATGCATGTAGGATGTAGGGACTCTGTAGTGTGGTATGGAAGCTGAGGGGGTATCCAGTTTAGAAAGATTTCACACCTCTTACTTTCGGTAGGAGTGCAGTTAGAGTGTGAATAACACCAACCTTTTAGCCCATCTTTTATTTAATGCTGCATGTAGTCTTCAATGCATTATCAATGATATTATTTTTAGATTTGATTAAATATGCTGCATAAAGCCTGTAATTCATCAACATCATTAACGCTTTTATAGTTCTTATTCCAGAAGAGATACATGCTTTGGGCAACAATGAAAAGCCTACCTAGAGCCTTAATGATATACAGTACATGGGGCATCTGTGTGTTAGCAAACACATAACAGGAAACAGGTTGCATTACCTTCCTTAGCAGACATTTTCTTTATTGTAAGAGGAATCAGGTGGCAACCTACCTCGCATATTGTTTTGTAACTACACCGGCACTTATAGGTGGCTAATTAAGTTAGGTTTCTTCTTCAAGTATATAGTGAAGAAGATAAATGATACAATTATAAGTAGTGTCCATCTTAGAACTTAGAGATAGAAAACATTGAAATAGTTTGAATGAAAAAGATGTGTGTACCTATTAATGTATGAACTCCTTTAAAACCATAATCCCTTTACAACCTTCAATGCTTATGGCACTGAAGGGGTACATGTAAATTATCCATAGCAGCTGTTCGGGACGTTTGCCCAAAAATCCATATTGACTTTAATAGGGATATTCTGCCGAAAATGCCCCAAACCGTCACTTTGGATAATATAGAATTACCCCCTAAATGTGATACGTTCTAGAAACTTGTAGAAATGTACAGTGCTTGTCACCTTATTTCTGGTCTGGTTGAGGGTCTCTGAAACCATAAAGAAACCTGTAAGTGTTTCAGTGCATCATGGATCATTGCTTAATTAAAATGGATGCAATGGCTCTGACCACATATTGCTGAATAGTGCAGTTGACTGATGATATTGGGCTACCAGTTAAAAGATCAGAAACATTATATTTGTGCTTATTTTTCTACCATCATTCTTATGTTAAAGTAAGGTTCTTATCCTATACGTTTCCAATCTTGTATTTCAGGTACTGCAGCAGTGGCTGTTGCTGGGCTTCTTGCAGCTTTGCGTCTAACTGAGAACAAGCTGTCTGATCACACAGTACTGTTCCAAGGAGCAGGAGAGGTACTCTGACTTTCATCATGAGAGAAAATTCTTACCATAATGTGGCTTCATTTATTAAAGATGATGTATCATTTTGTTACAGTGCACACTTAATTAGCATTTTCATAATTTGCTATCACAATTATTCTGGAATTTATCAGTAAGTAACCTCAATGCTTCCGCCAATTTGGTATTCGTTTGCTGACGGGATCATGGAGTGACCCATTCGTGCCTTGCTGCACCTCACTATTCATTCAATCCCCTCCATGTGTGGGGATTGTTTCCTAAACGGCCTCATATTCTCTCCCATGAAGAGATTGAATTGCCATCAGTCTGACTATTGGCATTATTGAGATTTGGGAGTGAATCACCCTATTCGGTCACCAGAATATCGGTGCAGAAATTTCAACATGCACTACCTACCCCATTGAAAATCTACCCCTGTGCCTCAGTGGGGGATATACCCACTGTTGGTGCAGAGATTTCAACAGCACCTGGACTCCACCTCTGAGGAGCATTTTTTGTCACATACGAGTTAACACCCGTGTGTCCTTTTTATATATTATCTTTTACTATTTTGATCACTCCTGAGTGGTTTTTGAGGATCTTTACTCCATTTTTTTTTTGTAACTTTGAATGTGACAATGGAAGTGGAATGTGTCACTATTTTATTCCATATGTTTCAATATTACATTTTATAGTGGAGTGTATACTAATTCCCGAATTAACCCAAATATAATACCTTTATACACACATATTTGGAGCCTGCTATTATAATCAGTCTCCTTAAAGCTGCAGTTCAGTCTTTTTTTTTTTTTTATTTATTTTTTTACTTCAATAGTTTTATGTGTGCAATCTCTAATTACCTAAAGAACTGTATAGCTGCCAGTCAATTCGTTCTCCATGTATTGATAGGTCGAAATTTGGTGACATAATTAGTGAAGGGATCTGTTTATATTCTGCTTGTCTGTCAGTGGAAGCTCATGAATATTCATGAGCATTCCTGCACTGACATGTGCTAGAGGGAGGGCAGGGCTGACAAAGGGGTGTGCCAGGGCTTGTGACAGGACATGAAGGGGCAGTGCCTTAGCAAATGGCTGTTAAAATAGAATACAAGAAAATTGGTCTTTCAAAGTTGTTTTTTTAAAAATAGAAAATGCTAAAAGTATTTTTTCTCACTACAGAACTGATTTATTAAAAAAAAACACACATGCAGGATATTGACTGAACTGCAGCTTTAATTGGTTTCTCTTGGAAAGCAACTCTGTATCCTTCTATAAGCTGTCAATACATTTATTTCACTTACTGTAGCACGATATATTGATTGCTAGAAGCCATTATCACGCAGCAATACCACATTAAATACTTTCATCACATTAGTTGGATGGTTTATGCCGTGAGGGCAATATTTATATTTTTATGCATATTGAATGAATTCTTTTTACACAATCAGTGATACCGCCTGCACTTTCTAGCATTCACTTACCATATAGGTCTATTTTTCCTTTACTTTTTCACTGATACACAATTGAGTGCACACTGTAGCACTGATATCTTTTTCTTTGTATGTATATCATCATCACCATCTTCAGCCCTTGTCGATCCACTTCTGGATGATTGTTTACATGAGAACGCTACAGCATACAATTGTCAAGCAACAGTCTGACAGCTGACGAGGTGCCCACGACGTCATTAGGCTGTCCCTTGCTACGTGTCTTTGACACTGCTACTATTGATACTTTATTGCAGTGATGTCACGACCCGGCGCCCACCCTCTGCCAAGTCACCCCATTTCTACCTTTACAGAAACTTACTTTTGAGGCCAGATGGAGCGTTTTTATGCCCAAAATGTCACCGTCTACAATTTTTTGCCACGTTGTGCTACTTTTCTTCTTTGTAGACTTTATATTTTTGATGCAATAAAATTATTGTTTTACTATACCTACTGTAGAGTGCAGTAGACTTCATTTTTTTTGTACTTGGGAGTAACAAGGAATGCATATTTGAACAAACTTCATTGCCTAGCACATAACTTATCCGCAACTATTTTGTCTAATTTATAGCAACATATCTGAATATTACTGGATATGAGTTGACATACATTTTTTCTAGAATAACCCTATTTTGTTTTCTTTTAAGGCTGCCATGGGGATAGCTGACCTAATAGTTATGGCAATGAAGAAGGAAGGGACACCCACGGATGTGGCTATAAAGAAGATATGGATGGTGGATTCTAAAGGATTGATAGTGAAGGTATTATTAAAGCACAGTACAGGCATACCCCGCATTAACGTACTCAATGGGACCGGAGCATGTATGTAAAGTGAAAATGTACTTAAAGTGAAGCACTGCCTTTTTTCCACTTATTGATGCATGTACTGCACTGCAATCGTCATATACCTGCAAAACTGATGTAAATAATTTATTTGTAACAGGCTCTATAGTCTCCCCGCTTGCACACAGCTTCGGTACAGGTAGGGAGCCGGTATTGCTGCTCAGGACGTGCTGACAGGCGCATGCGCGAGCTGCCGTTTGCCTATTGGGCGATATGTACTTACTCGCGATTGTACTTAAAGTGAGTGTCCTTAAACCGGGGTATGCCTGTAATCTTTTCCCATTTAGTTGCTTGACATATGTATGTGTAACATCCTTATCTGCCTCCCCCCTAAGGGAGATCTGGTAGTCCTAGATAAAGTCCTTGTGTTACCAGTGTGATGGTGCTCACCTGTAGGCTTACAGAAGGCTGAGTCTCTGCTGGTGGTGTTTGGGAGTAGGAACAGGTCAGGCTATTGTTGATGTTCTCACTGAAGTGCAGCGCCTCCATCCTGCAGGGACCCTATTAGGAACAAGGGTAAACCCCACAGGCAATTCTCCTCACGCCAGTGATGGGACAACTTGAATCTTTATTGCAGGTGTTCACAGCTCATCTCCCATGCAAGAGAGGTACAGGTCATAGGCACTTCACTAACCTATACCTCTCGCAGCTTGCATGCATCTTTCCTGGGTCAGAGCATAGCTCGCAGGACCCTTCCCTGGAATCAGCACAAGGATCTTGAGGCCCCAAGAACCTATCCTCAGCCCCCTTACCCACTGCTGGGGCAGGGGAATAGCTCCCACTCCCTAGAGGGAGGGGACAGAACACACAAACTAAATTTAGAGGGATGCCATGTTTTATACCACAAGGGAGGGTCCCACTCCTTAGGCCCGGTAAGAGGGCAGCACCCCTCCAGGAAACCCACCCCCATGGTCACATGCTCCAACGGTCCCCAGCTACTGTAGCACCTGGAGATCGCAACAAATGATCAATCTCATGGTGAACACACATGATGACTCATGTTATGAGGGATTTAACCCCAACACTGCCTGCTCCTTACCTGGACTTACAGTGTTGGGGCCAGAGAAATATGTAGCATGAGGCACAGGGCTACATATGTATGTGTGTTTCTAGGAGTACGGCATCGCAAAGCCAAAAAACGACAACCTCAAAAAAGTCTAGGTTAGGCTACTCAATATCTTATTATGACAATATGAAATATTATTTGTAATCTTTTAAAAATGGTAACAGGTATAAAAATATCAGGAAAATAAGTATGTGATTACATCTAATAAAAAAGGAAGGATTATAGTATCATTGAAATAATAATAGGACAAATTGTGCATGACAAAAATAATATATTGTTATGAATGAAGAAGGCTGCCAATGGTGTTTCTAGTCATCAGCAGAGATAGGCGAATGCCAAGTTTACGAACAAGCCCAATTTTTGGAAATTGAGGTCCCCAACCATGAATACTTTAATCTAATCTATGATGCCAACACTGACAAAAGTTCCACAATAAATTGCTGGTAAATATTGGTGAATACTGACAAACATTCTCAAATGTGGTCAAGTTTCACCAACAATGGCATAAAGAAGCTTGAAAAGTAAGCATTTTTTTTAATTAGCCTCACATTTCACTAGTTCACAATTTTGTGGGAACTTTAGCAAAGCAAACCAGGATCATTTTAAGAGGATTCTTTTATTTCAATTAAAAAAAAAAAACAGGGCTACAAAACTCATACTTCCTTTAAGGATAAAGGAAAAACAACAGAATTGGTTCCATCCATCATGATCTGGAAGGCTTTAGCATCTCTACAAGTGGAATAATACAAGATATTTATGAACCATACCATTGATCCACGGAGGCCAAGTAGTGACTTAACGAGGCATTAACCTAAGTTAACGCATCATTAAGTGCTAACATGTATCTTCAAAGCTCACTAACTAAGAGCATTGCCTTAAGTATAATGGCAATTAGGGCTAATAATATGAAAAAGAGGTGTTCCCTCTAACAACTTATATCCACAGAGCTCCATTATAGTTAACACAAGGATTTAACGAGCCTTTAGTTAGGTCATACATAAAGGTGGCGTTACTCCATTCCAGACCCTAAGAGAGAGAGAGACTGAACATGGTGAGACCCCTGTGCACCAAAAGGACAACACCAGAGATACCTGGGATTTATGCTAATTTGTATATGCAAAGTACATTCAAATGATTTAAATTGGCATATGTCCCCAGTATCTCAGGAATGGTCCTTTTTTTGGGCACAGGTGCCGCTCCACGTGTTGATTAAAGGTGTGTTTTGAGAAGGTGTATATATCACTTAGAACTCCAGCAATGAAGAGTCTCTCTCACCCGCGCTCTCCTTCCTCATATACACACAGCTGTTTTTGCATATAATTAGCTTTGTAGATAGGTGTTAACCTCAGGGAAAATAAAGTCTGCTAATGATTTTGATAACAGTACATTATTAGCACTAAGTTACCGGACCTCTGTGCATCTGGGAGTAAGGAGTGGTCATTTTGTAATATGATGAGTTGTTTTTGCTATTTAAGTACTGAAGGTTAAAATAAGACCAGTGTCAGCGGGTGAACTTGTGGTACATTCTTCGGAAATAATATAGTTGTGTGTTTTGATGTAAAAGTTGTGACATTGATGGCATTTGCAATTAGTGCTTTCCATTGGTTGAACTTCAAAGTAAGTCTGAAAATATACCACCTACTGTATATACTGTATGCTACTTAGCCTATGTTCTGTGACTTCAGTTTGCGGTTTGTTGGTTTCTCAAACATGATTGCATCAGTATCACAGACAGGTTTTTTTTACATCTTGAAGCCTAATTTCCATGTGTTATGCTGTAAGAAAACTTCCAGCCCCCGAAAGACATCCCATTGTCCACTGAAGATTTTGAGGGACATCAGAAATGTCACAAACTTCCAGCAAATATAAATAATACTTTAAATATCAACAACTCAATACATATGTTTTAATACATAAACTTTAAAATACATATTAGGAGCTATATTCATTAAATATTACAGCTTAATACTGCAGACCAACCTGTATTCATTCTCAATGTGAGTCTCACTGGAACCATACTGTATCTTCCTACAATTTATTACATGCTAATAAGCAGTACTGAGATTTCCTCATTTAATTTAATACATACACTGTAAGACATTGGATCCTGTGCTAGGAATAGTAATATATTTTCTGATAATTCTCACTCATTCAACACAAAGATCTTATATACAACTTGCACGATTGTTGCATTATCACCATTTATATAATATATTCTTCGTTCACAAGAGTTTGTTGTGTCTTGTGTTGCATGAACATGCACATTATTCAAACTAAATCACTTTACAATGATTTACCAGGGAGGAATCAAGTTCAATAGTAGTGCCACAGGAGGAAGCCACAACCTCCATATTAATGAACAATTGGTTAACTGAGGAAGAAGTTCATAAGCGGCTTGAAAAAAGGTAAATAAGGCACCTGACCCCAATGGCATACAGGTGGTTGGAAGGGAGCAAAAGTCGCAGGAACATCCAAAAAATAAAAGGAAATATTATAGTGCAATATGTTGTGATAAAGCGAATTCTGAATTATCTTGGCTCTATAAAATGTCTACTTACAATAAGTAGGTATATATAAAGCGTTTTGCAAAATAAGGTGGTGTGTAGCAGGCTGCAATGACAGGATCTTCACGAGTTGGAGGTGAAGGAGATCTCACTCAGGTACACATGCCACAGGAAAAATAGAGAAAGACCATGGTACAGATCGGACAAAAACGGATTTATATTAAAAACGAGGTAAAAAATTGCTCCTGAGGAAGCTGTGGTTGAACACAGCGAAACGCGTTGAGCCAATCCCTGCAGCCTGCACAGCTGCTCAGAAGGAGAAGGTGCCGAGTCTGCGGTTCCCCTGCTGTCTGCTAATCTCTGTGTGTTCCGGATCGGAAGCCGTCACCCTTGCGCCGGAAGTGACGTCAGACGCCAGTCATCGCGATCCGACGAGGAGGACTGGGAGTTGCAGCAGCTAGAGGCTATCCACATAGACACCGGTTTCACCTCTAAAGTAAACGCTACGTGTACATTGTTTATGTACTTATTGTAAGTACAATTTTTACCTCGTTTTTAATATAAATCCGTTTTGGTTTCACCCAATGGCATACATCCAAGAGTTCTCAAGGAGTTAAGCTCAGTAATAGCCAAAACATTATATTTAATATTCAAGGACTCCATTTCCACAGGCTCAGTACCACAAGATTGGCGTAAAGCAGATGTGGTGCCTATATTTAAAAAGGGAGCTAGATCACAAGCGGGGAATTACAGACCTGAAAGTCTGACTTCAATAGTGGGGAAACTACTTGAAGGACTTCAGATGGGCTTATTCAGCCTGTGCCTGAATCCCCAGCTTTGCTGCCACTCTGCGTGTCCAAGTATTCAGACTCATCATGAACTGGTGTCTATGTGTATGCAAACGGCTGAGCAACAAGCCTTGGCCTTTGAGTTGACGATGCCTGTGTTGTTGCCTGTGATGTTACCTGAGTCTTCCTAAGATGTATTCTGCATATCAAGACTAACAGGACCACTGTTTTCCATCTCAGAGGTGGTATTCGCAAAGAAACGGTCTTGACTCAAAGCTGCTACCTTGAAGAAACGGTCTCATTTCAAGTCAGCCAACCGCCAGACTTTTTTACTTGTAATACAATATTGTGTTTAAGAAGAAAATATTTGTGGATCTACTTTTTTTTTTAAACCAGACATAGTTGGGGGGAAAAGTGTGAAAATACTTGCATGGCTATACTGTCATAGCATAGATCTAGAAACTATATCTATTTAGGATTCCTCAGTGATCCAACCTAATATTTTTTATTTAAATTACTTTTACAGTTCAGTATTAAAATGAGCATTTCAACAAATAATTAGCATACTTTTTATTAAACGGTAAATCTAGATAAAGGGTCAGAAATAACAACTGTTTTAAGGGTGTGGACGGCTGAAAATCTATTTGAGTTACAATATAATGAAATACAGCATTTTCTTGCATCACCAGGAAGACAGATAAAGGCAGATTTAATGATTCTAAGGCCTATTTTTTCCAAGAGAAAGTGGCATTTTAAATGTGGCTTCTGCGGATACCACACCCATTTAAAAGAAGAAGAAAAAGAAAGGCTGTAATTCTGGGATGTGGTAGCACAGCTGTTACATGTAATATATGTAGGCAATGCTGGTTTAAAAGGGTAATCCAAAAATCAGACCCAATAAGCAAAAGTCGTAAAATACAAGTATGAATAATTACTAACTTGTATTAATTTAGAAACAACAAAAACAATCATACATTTTAAAATATATATTGGTTAAAACTATTTTGACATGCATCATTGCTCTTTCTGTAAATTGGACACGGACATCATTATTTAAAGCAGCAAGCCATGCCGCAAGGTTCCTTTTTTTACATACTGTACATATGTTTTATCTCAGAAACCAAGGGGGTATTTCATTTTGAAATTCTCTTACAAGATTTCCTGTCAGAGAGAAACAAAATGGCCACTGGGGTCAGCCACTCTGGCCTCCATTAGAAATCTGTGACATCCTTGTGAGATACAGTGTATATATATATATATATATATATATATAGTGGCTCAGTGAGTAAATACACTGATGCCACTGAGTTTGAAGCAGGGGAGCCTTGGGCAAGTAATTTTATCTCCCTGTGCCCCAGGCACCAAAACATAGATTGTAAGCTCCATGGGGCAGGGACCCGGGCCTGCAAAATGTCTCTGTAAAGCACTGGGTAAAACTAGCAGCGCTATACAAGAACATGCTATTATTGTAGCCTGTGTGTGTGTATTCACTGGCTATATTGGCTCCTGTGCGGGGTTATCCTTCTGCGCTAGGTTCCCTCTCAGGTGGAGGCGTTGCAATTAGAGAAGCGAGACCCCCCAGGCTCACAGTGGCGGAGGTTTAGGCCTCCTGTGAGCCACAGGTAACGGCAGCACAGGTAGTTTCCCTTAGTCACGGGGAAAGAGGGCTACATGTGTAACCCCTTTACTTTTAGCTCTGAGACAACTATCGTTGAGCCTGGCACCTGAGTCCCTTGTTACTTACTGGGTCAGACAGCAGGAGAAATACAAATAGAGTTCGGGTAATTCACTTAGTTTACTATACACTTATTAAATGTAGGCACCTTGTGCTCCTGAGCAGAGGATCACTACCCACATACACAATCCCCAAATAGCACTGCGCAGGTATGTGTCAGTTTCATTTTGTGGCCCCCAAAGACCGCGTTATAACGGGGTTCAGCTGTACAACAAAAGGCAAAAAATCTCAGTGCAACATCCAATATGACAGATAAGTATTTAACTATATTATTGGTCATATTGGATGTAGCACTGAGGCTTTTCGTCATTCACTATATACATATGCAAGATAATACTAGCCAATGTAAAATAAGTGATACAAATACATAATCCTAATATTGCTGATCATATTTATTGCCATCTAGAAGACCAAGTGGTCAACTCCAAAAAAAAAAATTATTTAGTGAGTTGGGACAGAGGATCTCAACTCCAGTCTTCAAGAACCTGTAACAGCTCAGGTTTTAAGGGGATCTCCGGTTCAGCACAGGTGGTTCAGTCAAAGACTGATTGAGCCACCTGTGCTGCAGCAGGGATATCCTGAAAATCTGACCTGTTTGGAGTCTTGAAGACTTGAGTCGAGAACCCCGAATTAGGACTTTCAAAACTAAAGCTGTCTCACATTTTAACCTGGTCTGTAAATGTTATAGGCGTATGTAACATATTATCTCTAACTGCGCATACAATGTCTTGTATATAATGTATAACCCTGTTTACCTAATGTAACTATGTATTTGTTACCATTTATTATTTGTCATCATAACTCTGTGCCCAGGACATACTTGAAAATGAGAGGCAACTCTCAATGTATTACTTCCTGGTAAAACATTTTAGAAATAAAATAAATAAATAGAACATGCCGGATCTGAGGGTTTTCAGCGTGGTGGGCTAACTTATCATACTTGGACAAATATGTTTGTAAAACCCCAATTTCAATGCACACATCTGCTACAGGGCCCATGGGGGAGATTCACTAAACTCCTACACAAGGTATCACACCGTGATCCTGCGTTACCTGCCATTCAAGCCAATGTTAATTAACGCAGTATCATTGTGCAGTAAACCATATCGGAGGTAGCTGAATCCATACAAATATGTGTTTTGCCGCAATACACTACTTTCTGCTTCCTATTGCCTCCTTTGTAAAAAGCAGGTTGATCAACTTTCTTACAGGTGGTGCAGATTATTAAGCAAGGAGCTTTTCACAACCTCAGACCTTAGAAGTTCCTGGCACAAAAAAGAAAATGGTCAAACAAAGTGTCACAACTTGATACATCCTACTATAATATGTGAGCCGGATAAAACATCCTATTAACACACTCCAAATTGCAAAATGGGTGTACATGGCTCACAAATGACGTACTTTAATACATTTAAACAAGAGATGCACAATATGAAAATGCCTCCCTGTGATCAAGCTTTGCTCCAAGGTTACCTTTATACATAGACCTAAGATTAAGGGCGGAAAAACGGGGGTTTCTGGAGTGGTCTAGACACCTCATGGACAACCACATTAGATGTACAGTAGTTTTTGCACTGGATAATTAAAGGATAAAACAACATCTAAAATGTGAATTAAATTAACAGCTTAAAGTGAAGACGGCTTCACAGCCTATTGAATAGGAAAGTAGCAATGATATGAACTATCAGAATTATGCCATGTACAGTAATATCCCCCAATACTGATGAAGAATACACATTCCAGTATATACAGCATAAGGGCTGTTATATACTGCCGGGCGCGGAATTTTAGTTGGCTGACATCAGTCAGCCTTTCTATAATGGTGCCGCGCGCGCACGGCAGGGAGCCGACAGACAGCGGCAAAGACGGGGAAAAGATGATTTTGCGCCGCTACCAGCGCTCAAATGTATGTGTGTGTATGTGTGTATGTATTTATGCGTGGATGTGTGTTTGTATGGATGTGTGTGTGTGCGTGTGTCAATGATTTCACAATTAAAATAAAAAATATGTATTACACTTTTTTTTTTCTTTAAAAAATCTTAGTTAGGACTTATTTCACTCACACAGCCCATGTACACACACATACACACACACACACACACACACACACACACACACACACACACACACACAGACACATACTCTCTCACACACACACACACACACACACACACACACACACACACACACACACACACATACACACACACACACACACACACACACATATACACACATATACACACACATACACAGTACCTGCAGCTCCCGGCTCTATATACAGGGAAAAGCATGCAGCACGTGCACGCGCACGCACGACCGCAACCTGTATAGAACGGCCCTTAGTCAATGTGATTATGAGGGTTCTACATCATTCAGATTCTAATTTGGGACAAAAGTCATAATAAAATCTTTATTTTTTTTCCACTTAAGCCAAATAGTTTTCCATTCCCATATTCCGAGCTAAAGGCACAGTATCTTATAGCAGTCCAAGCTGGAAAATGTCTTAATTAGTTCCTGAAGGCCATCAAGGCTGGATTTTGCCAGTAATCCCTTGCTGCCACCCACCACCAATGTGGAGAAGTCATTTAGTTTTCTACAACCCACTCTGATTGACTTCCAGTGGGCTGTATTGACTATTATAGCTGTATAAACGATTTAGCTTTATATTTGTTTTTGGTTATTAGATAACTGGCCGTATATCAACATTGTATAAGAATGTAATTATTACTGTGTTGAGAAAAGGAGAATGATTTTATTAAAAAATTATTTATATTATATACCTCCAAAATTAACCTGTACTTCTCGTGATGAGACAAAGTACACCCTCGGACACATCTCAGAGACCTGGCTAATATACAACTAAATTATTTGAGCAAATGTTACATGTGTATATGTATATTTCCCAGGTATCTCAGCTGTGACCAGAGGTGTTTTATTTCCCCACATGTAACACATGTTAATGTCCAACAAAAACCCCTATTTAGTCTACATGATAGAGACGAGATTTCTGGTCTTGACTTTCTGGGTAATCTGCAAACTTGCAGTTTAATGATTTGCCTCATTTGCAATAGTAATAAACCCTGCAGTCTTCGAACAGTTTGGCCATATGATAAGAGCATAATAAAAACGGCAAAGTGCAAATCCATGCAAAAAAAGCCTGTTTTCGCTTAGAAATGTACTAATCAGAGTTTAATGAATAGGCCTGATTATTCCCAAAAACGCGTGTAGCGGTACCACGTGGCACCAAAACAGTTACCTTAGATCCAATCAAACTGCTTATACCACATGTGACGGTTGTGGCATGCCGTACTGCAATGCGTGTGGCAGGGGAAGAGACTGAGAATTTTGGGGGGTGGGTTTGCGACAGCCGTGTCACGTGAGCGGTTCAGCCAATGAGGGCGAACCACTCACGGCCACGCCTCCAAGGCTCCTCTGCTCTCCCTCCCCGGTACAATCAAGATTCTGCTCGGCGGAAGCGCTGGATGATGTCACACAATTTGGTCACGATCTCTCTTTGAAATCACTCTAGTTTCTTGCTAAAGGGTCTCAAACTGTCCCTATAGAAAATATTGAAATATACTGTATATACTATAGAATGGCCTAAATTGCCATCTTGTTTATTGTATATGAATGGGCAAGATTGAAGCTCCAGTGCGTGGCCTCACACATGCAGCTCCATTACCCCTCGAAAATGTCTGTAATAACACCATAACTATGTCGTCATTAATGGTTAGGGCGGTTAGGGTAACCAGATGTCCCGGTTTTGCCGGGACACTCCCGGATTTTCATTAAACGTCCTGGTGTCCCGACAATTTTGTTAAAATCGTTCAAATGTTCCATTTTTCAGTTTTTCCCTGTTTCGACTTCCTTAAAACTCTTCAAACCATAAAAATAATCAGTAAGTTTTAATGTGACGGATCATATCAAAGAGTAAATGTTTTAAATATATTGGTAAACTCTAATTAAACCGATTTATCAATATAAACCAAACCAACCATTTAGCTACACTTGAGAGTTTGTGTTATGTTAGGAAACTGAAATAAATCAATAATGCAGCATAAATGGGGATTGGTATTTATTTTTAAGGGATGTATTTTGTTTTATAAATCATTTTGTAATGTGTCCCGGTTTCTACTTTTGAAAATCTGACCCCCCTATGAATGGTGTCTAAGAGCTCTGCTCTCATGTAAGTGCATAGTGCCTGCCTGCATTTGGTTACCGTAATACTACTTTAATGGCTTTTCAGCCAACTGATCAATCAAAATAATGAATATAATAGAACAGTAAAACAATGATGGCCTATGGTCACAGGAACTGGAGCTCAAATCAGGGTCTCCCCCTTCCAGGTCCCCATGGGACGTTTTTTTCCGCGTTAACTTAAAAATGTCAAATATTGTTTATCGTATCGTGACAGTTGTGCACATAGCAATTTCTACAAGGTATTTATATATAAACAATAAAACACAGATGCATTAACAGACTGCAGTGTCATCTGCTGGAATGTTTAAACATAGCACAATTCCGTATCTGAATGTAATCTGGATATGTCAGAGGAAATGTGAACTACATACAGTTCTGTAACAAAGTTATTTACAGCGGTGAATAGATGTTAGTTTATTTGCTGGCAAGACTTTTAGGTTTCTTTTATTATTATTATTATTATTAATAATAATATTAATAATAATAATAACAGCATGTTCTTGTATAGCGCTGCTAGTTTTAGGCAGCACTTTACAGAGACATTTTGCAGGCACAGGTCCCTGCCCCATGGAGCTTACAATCTATGTTTTTGGTGCCTGAGGCACAGGAAGATAAAGTGACCTGCCCAAGGTCGCAAGGAGTCAACACCGGGAATTGAACTAGGCTCCCTGTTTCAAACTCTCAGTGCCAATCAGTGTCTTTACTCATTGAGCCACTCCCTCTCATTCTCCTTAAGATTAGTGTGCCATATTGTTGCAGCTGTGTGAATATTGTGTAGAACAGCGTTTACTAAATGGGGTTCTGCAGAACCCTGTGGTTCCCTAGAGCAGTCCCAGGGGTTCCGCCCATGGACTCCCCCGCCCCCCCCCCCCCCCCCCCCCGCCAGCCCGATTTTGCCAGGAGCAGAGAGAAAGCAGTCTGTAGCTGCAATCTCTCCAGTCAGCCTTCCTTGCTGCATGCAGCTGTGATAAAGTGAGAGATTGAGTGTGTGTGTTTCATGGGGAGGGGGGTGAAAGAGAGACGTGGGGATGGGGGTGAATGAGAGACGTGGGGAGGGGGTGAAAGAGACATGGAGAGGTGGGTGGGGGTGAAAGAGAAACATGGGGAGGTGGGTGAAAGACGTGGGGGTGAAAGTGAAATAGGACGGAGTGAAAGAGAGACATGGGCAGAGGGGGTGAAAGAGAGAAATGAGGGGGTGAAAGAGACCTGGGGAGGGAGGTAAAAGACATGGGGTTGGAGGTGAAAGACGTGGGGAGGGAAGGTAAAAGACATGAGGAGGGAAGGTAAAAGACATGAGGAGGGAAGGTAAAAGACATGATGAGGGAAGATAAAAGACATGAGGAGGGAAGGTAAAAGACATGAGGAGGGAAGGTGAAAGCGAGACATAGTGAGGGAGGGTGAAAGTGTGACATGGGGTGAGAGACATATTGGGGGAGGGGGAGAGATAGACACTGGGGGAAGGGGAGACACACTGGAAGGTGAGAGACACTGGAGGGAAGGGAATGAGAGACACTGGGGGAGGGAAGGAGAGAGTCACTGGGGGAGGGAGAGTGAAAGAAGCACTGGGGAAGAGAGAGAGAGACACACCGGGGAGGGAGATAGAGACACTGGGGGAGGAAGTGACACACTGTCTGGAGGGAGTGAGAGACACTGGGGGGGAGGGAGAGAGAGAGACACTGGGGGGAGGGAGAGAGAGACACTGGGGGGAGGGAGAGAGAGACACTGGGGGGAGGGAGAGAGACACTGGGGGGAGGGAGGGCGAGACACTGGGGGGAGGGAGTTTGGGGGTCTTTTAAAAATTTATTGGGGTGGAGGGGGTCTTTTAAAAATTTATTGGGGCAGTGGGGGTCTTTTAAAAATGATCTTGAACCAAGAAAATGTTTAGCTTGAGGCGCATTTCTTTTTTTTTTTTTTACCATGCGCTACGCTAAAAATATTTAAGGGGTTCCATTCTATTTTACATAATATATAAGGGTTCCACGACTACATTTAATTGGGAAACACTGGTGAAGAAAATGATTACTGTGCACTAAGATGTTATTGTAGATGTGTATGTAGAGTAATGTGTATATATCATGTAAAGGAAGTAATTGAAGTTTAATAAACCGACCCACATTGTCATTTTTTTTTTTTTTAAACAAAGAAATGTTCCATTTTAATATAGAAAAATACTATATCAATTTATAAAAACAGCTTCCAATGTGATTAAAGGAGAAACCTTATATCTTTTTATAGAATTTTAATTGGATGTTCCAACTCTGAAACATGCGATTTTTAGCTCTGGGGACAGCTGTTTCCAACTTATTGTTGCTTCCTACCATATATGGTGCCTGCAGTCATCCTGTAGGAAGCTGCAACGTCATACTTTGTGGCATCCTATTGGCCCGTGGGATTTGGGCACCATTTTGAATTCCTGAATATGAACTTAACCCCAGGTAAATATGGGGCCTTATACTATATATGCCAAAGTGGTTGTTTGGGTCCTTTTTGGCCAAAAATGTCCCAAACGGCCCCAAAGCTTAAAAAAAAAACAATTGTGGCTTAAAGGGCTATATTGACTAAGTGGTGCTATGTCATGAGGCACATCCTTGTTTTAATGGATTGTGCTTTCCTCGCAGATGCATTACTTTATAATGATACTTTGATGACTGGAGTAAAGAGCATTTAAAAGGCTTGCAGCACATACATTTTGGCATTGCAATTGCAGCTATTGAGAATATAGGCATCCAAATGATTCCGTGTAAAGTTGGAAACCTCAGTCCCCAAGCAGACGTTAAGCCACCTGGCAGAGAAATGTAACAATGCTTGTAATGTGCCAGTTCTATATTAGAACTTTGTCCTATGGGCTGATGTAACAGTAATGGAAATATTATTTTAGGTGTGTTTCCACTTCATTCATTTTCCATTTGTTTTGCTTTGTACACACCCTAATCAGCAATAGTTATGTGAAAGGTACTGTAACTTTACCTTATGTATTATTGCTGTTCTTACACTCTTCACTAGCGAGACCTATCCCAAGAAGAATGGGTTAGTAGTGGTTAGTCCAATTATCATTTTAATCTCAATTACTTGCTTATATTGTAATGCGTATTTGGATAAACAGTATAACACCTCTAACCCTTTTTCATACAATAGCCCATTATAGACATTTTTTCACCTCTCTTGCAGTGCTGGAATTCAGATGATCGAATACCTATTCACAAGACACATGAAATATACATACAGTGTACTCACAACATTATAAATATATGTAGACCAGTGCCCGTGGCTACTTATTTCTCTGGTAAGGAGCAGACAGTGTTGGGGTTAAATCCCTCATAACATGAGTCATCATGTGTGTTTACCATGAGATTGATAATTTGTTGTGGTCTCCAGGTGCTAGGGGACCGTTGGAGCATGTGACCATGGGCGTGGGTTTCCTGGAGGGGTGCTGCCCTCTGGCCGGGTCTAAGGAGTGGGACCCTCCCCTGTGGTATAAAACATGGCATCCATCTAAATGTAGTGTTCTCTGTTCCAGATAGCCTCTCCGTAGGGAGGTAGCTGGATTCCCCCTACCCCATCAGGGGGTAAGGGGGCTGAGGATAGGTTCTTTAGGCCTCAAGCTCCTTGTGCTGATTCCAGGGAAGGGTCCTGCGAGCTATGCTCTGACCCAGGAAAGATGCATGCAAGCTGCGAGAGGTATAGGTTAGTGAAGTGCCTATGACCTGCACCTCTCTTGCATGGGAGATGAGCTGTGAACACCTGCAATAAAGAGCCAAGTTGTCCCATCACTGGCGTGTGTTCTATGTGACAAGAATTGCCTGTGGGTGTTACCCCTGTTCCTAATAAGGTCCCTGCAGGATGGAGGCACTGTACCAGGAGAACAAAAAGCCTGACCTGTTCCTACTCCCAAACACAACCAGCGGAGCTCAGCCTTCTGTAAACCAACAGGTGAGCACCATCACACCGGTAACACAAGGACTTTATCTATGAATATCAGATCTCCCTTTGGCTACGGCACCAGGGTTGGCTGCTGCATGCGCACCTGGCGTCCTGGCAACGCTTGCACAGCTTAAAGCCGCAACCTGCGGTCTGTAGGGAGCAATGGGAGACGTGGAGAGCGTGGCCAAAATAGGGGGAGTGGCCAAAATGGGGTGGGCTCGGCACCGCCAGCCCTGCAGACTGTTTGGAATAGTTGAAATGCTTTGATACTGGACTAGATGGCAGAGGAGGCAGTTTACAGCGTAATTCATATGCAAAACTGCACTATAAATTTCGAAGCTGTCTCAGTTGCTGTGCACCGTAAGTTGTGACTCCCACACCCCCCTCCCCGTCACTGCCATTGGCTCCCCGCACACCACGTGACCGCGTCACCTGCAGGCTGACGTGCCATCGGGCTGCGTGAGTCACAACAACAGAAACCACCGGGGCCTGCATGATAGAGGCGAGTTTCTGGTGTTCGGCGCACACACCGCAGCATGGTCTGCTGTGACCACCGGGGACAGAGCCTTAGGGGGGAGGGGGTAGATAAGAGTGTTACAATATATACCTACAAAACATTCTCAGTTGCATTGATTTAATGCTGCCTTATGGAAGATTCAATACTGCTCAAAAAGAAAAAAAAGAAAAACTTGCATGTACACTACTTCTTTCCAGCAGCCTCACTGTGGCTTTGCAGAATTTTAGCGCTGCTCTAGCTTCACTTATACATGGTAACTTTTCTCCCACTCTCTTTATTCTCCATACAAAGGTGAAAGCATTGCCATTGTTCACCATGCTCAGCACTAGACCTGACCTCTTCTTTGACTGTCTGTAGTCTTTAAAAAAAAATATCAGCCAGTGTTATTTTTGTGCAAGAGGCACAATAATCTATTGACTATGCACCATACAATGTTTTGCAAGCAGAATTTGCATTAAGTTCACATTCTTAACTTTCTTTCCCTCTGTCCCCTTTCTCCTAAATACCATCCCGCTCTAGTGAGAGAAGGAACTCTGTTATATTCTCTGCTTACCCACTCAATTGTAAGTGGTCATACAGAGAGTTCCCCCGCATAACCTCTTGCCACTATCAGTTCAAATACAGTATATCCTTTGTTACATATTCTTATACCAGTTCAATCATCTGGTGACACAAAATAACGGTAACTGTTTTTTTTCTTCTCTTTGTTCACAATTGGTTTCCTCTCTTTGTTCACAATAGTGTTTTATTTATTTAATAGACATTCAATGGGAAAATAAGTGATTAACAAATAAAATGAGAATTGTAAGAGTTGACGGTCCGTCCAATTAGTCCCACCCAAATATATGTGAGGGCAGTGCTACCCTCCCGGTGTGGTGTCTAAGAGGGGATATGATAACTACATATTACTATATTCGGGGATGAAGAAACATATACACCGCTCACCTTTGAATCTCCTAATATTAATAGACCTTTAGTATAATGCATGGTGCACAGGGCGTAATATTAGAATTTACACAAATTTGATCCAAAGGGATCCAAAGCACCCTAATTATTGCACTCTATACACAGTAAATAGATGTTTAGGACTCTAATAGATACTATATGTAGGACTATATAAGTGTCATACACATCTAATTACTGTGTATAGAGTGCAAACATTATGGGTGCTTTGGATCCCTTTGGATCAAATTTGTGTAAATTCTAATATATTCAGGGACAATACAAGGAGCTTTCAAAAGAACTATTCATCCCAAGGGCAGTACAAACGACACAGGGTCATCCCTTACGGTTGGAAGAAAGGAGATTTCACCAGCAACAAAGGATAGGATTCTTTACAGTAAGGGCAGTTAAAATATGGAATTCATTACCCATGGAGACTGAACTGTGATGTCAGATACAATAAATATCTTCAAAAATGCTTGGGCATCTTTTTAGAAAGGAAAGGTATACAGGGATATACCAAATATGTAAACATGGGAAGGATGTTGATCAATGGAATAATCTGATTATTTAGAGTCAGGAAGGAATTACATTTTCCCCTCATGAGACAGCATTGGATAATGTTTCACTGGGGTTTTATGTTTGCCTTCCTGGATCAAAATACTGTAAATACAAATATAGGATAAGTAGCTGTCATCTAAATTTAGCATACAGTAGGTTGAACTTGATGGACATGTCTTTTTTTCGACCTCATCTACTATGTAACTATGTAACCAATACACTGCACATGCGCATTGGCAAAACTTTATCTTGCATTAATTAACGCATGCATATTCATGTGAGTTACATAAAGCTAATTTCATTATTGCTGTAATGTGGATAACTGTTTTATTTTTTTACTTTAAAGTTTTATGTTCATTTAATTTCTTTGTACATTATTAAAAATTATTTATTAGTTATTAATGTAGAGATATGTATGGATAAACATTATTGTACAACCATACGTAAAAGTCATAATTACAGTATACTGTATACCATACTAGCTGAAAGTACCGGCGTTGCTTGGAAATTCTAAGAAACCAAAAAATTCTGAGATTTATAAATTGATCATTTCATTTTTACATTTCTTAATGAACAAAATAATGTATTTTTATGCTATTGATGTTGGGTAAAATATATTTTTGGTTTCATATGTGATGTCTTCAGTTATGTCATTGATGATGTCATTTGTGATGTATGATGACATCAGCAAAGCAATGGGGGGGAGTTAAGTTCCCTGTCACCTTAACTTCAAAATCTCCAGACTTTTGAAGGGTCTGCTTACAAATCTTAACTACACTTGAACAAAGTTTTTTCAATTGAATATATATATATATATATATATATATATATATGTCTGTCTGTGTGTATGGTGTGTCTGTTTATGTGTATATATGTATGGTAATAAAAGAGCCTGTGTGTCTGTCTGACAGAGCCATTGCTCCAAGACCATGAAACATACATACATATATACACACAGAAATAAAGGAAAACAGGACAGGCACTCCTAAACTCAAAAAAAAAGGTGAAATTTATTGACTCCAATCAAAAAATTTCACTTTTCTTTGAGTATAGCAGTGCCTGTCCCGTTTTCCTTATTTGTACCTTTTAGCATTTCATATCCTGTTTTGTGTGTGCCTGTTCCTGATTTTATATATACTGTACATATACACACACAAACACACACACAAACACTACAAACCTGACGAATTTGGTTATACTGTAATAAATCAGTGCCGTTTTTAAAGGTTCAGTCTGCCATCGTGTTTCAAAATGGCACAATATGATTACAAATGGCATCCAATTCTATCCAAACTTAAACAAACATCTGCTCCTTGATCTCAGGAACCATCATACTAAATGTGGTTATGATATCTTAAGAGGTGTCCAAATGCATAGCAAACAGACAAACAACTTTCCAAAATATATAGTAGATTAGATCACACAAACATATCACTTTAATCACCAAAACAACATACTATAGTTTATGTTGTGGTTCAGACATTTACAGTATATGATCCATAATATTTATCTTTATATGACACGTAACTTTTTGTAATGATAGGGTAACGTCCTATAGTCAATACATTGTGTTTAGGCTACTCCCTACAAAAAAGCAGTGTTAATCAGGGTCTGGATGTTGGCAACGCTAGCTTTTGGAAGGTCTTAAATATTGTAGCATTATTATCATGCGCTAACATAAACAGAGGTTGGAAGATCTCCGATGTTAGGTAAACTCAGTGCAGGGCAGTGGTGCGGGGCCTCATACCTCCTCCTGCACGATCTCTTACGGTCAGTGTCCTTCCTCGTGGCGCTGAGACTATTCATATGAGTAAGAAGGCATCCGTTAAAAGTTAGCATGCCACTATTTTTCAGGTGAATGGGAGGCTGGGGCTGCAGGGACAAGGGGAGCAACGGAGGCGGGATGGGCAGCGGAGAGTGGTCTTACCTAAAGCATGAGCTCTAATCATGCTCTACCTCTTCCCCACGTGCGTGCTCTGTTCCACTCGCTGCCCGCGCTTGGAATTCTGGGGAACGAAATATCAGTGCTTGGAGATAAATGACAGCCGAGCACTGGGAAATTGTGCACCAGAATTCAGAGCAGAAGCCGAATATTCCACTGCCTTAAATTCTTGGGGTTGTCAACATTCACCGATTTACACCTCTCTCCCGTGAGGCCAGGAGATACAGTAAACTGTAAATCCAAGAGGCACAGAAAATCTGGGGAAATTAGCAGGTCTGTTAAAATTACACAAAAAACGCAACTATTAGAAGATACAGTTGAACATTTTATGGTGAAATTGTCAATTCAATTATTTTTATTGATGCAGTCAATAAGACTGTCAATGTATAAATGAGTTTTCATTTCATGATGATAATAATAATAATGTATAATAATAATAATGTGTTAAGTAACAAATTGTTCATAAGTTGCCTTAACTATAAATCTATTCTCTTTTCATATTTTCTTATAGGGCCGGGCTTCCCTAACTCATGAAAAAGAACAATTTGCTCACCCACACGAGGAAATGTTGAAATTGGAAGATGTTGTCAAAAATATCAGACCAACTGTTCTGATAGGTACCAATTTTGTTAGCCTTTGTTATTGCTCAGAAGAAAAGAGGTCTTTAAAATCAGATTTTTTTTATTTTCTATGAAATCTATCTTCCATGTAGTTTTTGAGTAAACATGTTAACTCTAGACGTCCACGATATAGATATGGTAAAATGTGCAAGTGTTTTGCATGACCAATCAATGTTCACTTAATGTGTGTTAGAGAGTCTCCCCAAGAAAAGGTCTGAAATGTTCCATCTTAAAAACAAATATGCATTATCTTCATCCAAACATGTCTTGGCCTTATATTAATCATCTGAAAATACTGATCATTTTGTAAGAAGAAAAAAAAAAAGGATTGAAATAATATTTATTTTATCATTGGTGCAAAACTTGGAACAACCCCCACCATTGTAATATTTGTTAGGCGCAGTTTTGTTGAAAAGAGGGTAAGCCTTAGAATCAGGTAGAAGTCCAACACAAGTCTGATATTAAAGCAATTTTGTTGCCTAATTAGTGCAAAAAGAGGTATTTTTTTTATCTTTGATCAATGTATCAGGATACTTCCTCCAATTGTTCTTTGTCTGCGCCATGTTAAGATTTTGGGAGTGTCAGTAGGTGAATATAGGGGTAGATGATAAACATTTTAAAACTCTGCATCTGCATGTCATTTTTATTTTCTCCCTTTATTCAATGTCCAAAATTTGGTATGAGATTAGGGTGACCAGACGCCCCGTTTTTTAGGCTTCTGTCCCGACTGTTTGGGCCACTGTCCCAGTTTTCTATCGGCGCCGGCCGCACATGCACATTCAGCACTTGCTGAAAGTGAATTTAACTAAGGAAACTGTCACAAAGGTGAGTCAATAAATGTCCCATAAAAATGTTCTGTCACCCTTTCAGATGAAGAAGGAAGCTAAGCTTGACTGGGGATAAAGTTTTCCATCTATTTTGACTGTTTCTGTGACATACTGTACATTTGAGAAGCTGACTCATTAAATGCTGAAAGAATCTGTAATGTACTGTGTTGCAAGGCCCTTTAATCAGAGAAGTGTTTAACACAAGAATCTTTGTGCTTTGTAGGTGTGGCAGCCATAAGCGGAGCGTTTACTGAGAAGATAATTAAAGACATGGCTTCTTTCAATGACAGACCAATCATATTCGCCCTGAGTAATCCAACCAGTAAGGCCGAGTGCACCGCAGAGCAATGCTACCACTTGACTGAGGTAATGTCATTTCATAACTCTTTTGCGTGATAAAGCCTTCCAGAGGAAGAGTGGATTTTTTTTTAAGTATATACAGCTGTATCATACATGTATTTCACATCACGTGCAAGACAAGCCCCTGCTACAAAGAGCTATTATTTAGCATGAGGAATAACCACTATTACACTATTTCTGATACATTTTGCTATCAGAGCCCACTGCAGCGGTCCCCCGGTTTGATACTATCATGGGTTAGCAATAAGCATGTGACTTTTATTAAACGTGGCTACTATAGAGCTTGGTTCTTCAAACAGAATGCGCTTTTGTGGTTAGTGGAAAAAGAGCAATAACAAGTATTTTGATGATGAGCTCAGGGAGTAACTTTAACTTCATCTAAAGCAAACCAGCCAATTTTTTTTCTTCTTAAACCAGCAGACAATGTTTACCTTATTTGGTCAATGGGAATGGGGGTTAACTGAAGCTGAATTGCGGTATTCTGATCTCCTGGCCCTACTGGTTGCAAAGACCATCTTTTTATTTTTACAGGTAGATGTAAAACAAAACACAAATGACGGTCATTGCATGACCAACAGGTAGCTGCATGATCAACCAATAATAGACAAAGATTAGGTGCGGTCAATTCTATAAGTGAGGTGTCGTGAATTAGCTACCGTATTTAGGGTAGAATACTAGAAAAATACTTGTACCACACTAAAGAAAAAAAACAATAATGCGTGTAATATATAAACACGAAAAACTTCCCTTGTTTAAGGGTATGCTGTTGATCAATAGGATGCCTTGGACATCACAATCTAGAGATATGAAAAAGAAAAGCGCAAAACCCTCAGTGCAGTATTGAAAATATTTAGTGGTAACAAAAGGGAAAGAGGGGGGTAATGAACACGTCCAAAAAATCTACAGTTTAACAGCATTTCGGTATTAAAGCCATGATCCTGGACATCGGGGTAGGTCACGTCAGCGTCCAGCCTCATATGGATGATGGTAGGCAGACTTGAGACCACCACAGATGCAACGCGCAATCCGGCGCAAGAAGTCCCAAATCACAGCAGAGCAGGCGCTCACGACAATAACAAGCCCAAGCTTGGCAGCAGCACCAGGCAGGGAGAGGGTTATCGTAATTAAACGGGTAAACAGACAGCTGCCCGGATCGGTACCAGCTCAGATGCAGAATACAGTAGCTACAGTCCAAGTTAGACAGAAGCGATAATGTATCCTTCAAATATTCTTTGATACTAAGGTTATATGTGTTACTGCTATTGTTATTTTGCAACTTTTTTTTTGTATAAATACTTTTATTGAGTTTTTCTATCAGTTGAAAATACAAATGTTACAAAAGGGAACCGTAGGACCCAGTATAATCTTAAATTTATACAACAGATTTTAGATTTTAAACAGATTTTTTTAAACATAGGGATTACAGTACAATAACATGGGGATGGGGGAGGGTGGATACCATCCATCTTCACTTGTTAGTTCCAAGATCATCATCAGCTTCCCATTTCCTATGCCTCCTGCCTTGACTTCCCTTAACCTCTCTAACTCATATCCTTTATGCTGTTACTTAAACCATCTAGGTCCCTTCTCATGGGTCCCAAATCCTCTGGTATTTTTTGGTAGTGTGCTTGAGGAAGGCCGCAAGCCTTTCCATAAGCATCACTTCATTAATTCCATTTGTTACCATTGATCTGGATCGGGGTAGTGGATTTTTCCAGACAGCCGCTACTGCGAATCTAGTGGCAGTTAGGATATGTGATATCAAACGTTTAACAAGATAACTCGCTCCCTCTACTGGTTTAGCTAGTAGGTAAAACAGAGGATCCAGGGGTTTCACAAGGCCCGTTATTTTCCCAATAACCCCCTGGATCTTCCTCCAATACTTTTGAATTGCCGGGCAATTCCACCATATCACCCACCTGTCCACAAGCCCTCCAACATTGGTCATTGAAGTCTGGGTAGATCTGTTTCAATCTCATTGGTGCGAGATACCATTGATAGATTATTTTGTATATGTTTTCTTTTGTTACTGTAGAGATGGATGTTTTGGCCGCACTGTCCCATATATCTTCCCAGTCCTCTGTTAATTTCTACCCCCAAATCATTAGCCCACTTGACCATATAACCATGGTCTGGGGTATTCCCCGCAGATTCTAACCCTACATATATCATAGTTATTAGTCCTTTCTGGTATTCTGCTTTCTTGCGCAAAGATTCTAAATTGGATAGACCCGGGAATTCTAACTTCTTGGAGATTGACGTAAGAAAGTGATAGGATAGGATTGGTGTGATGTTATTGACGCTATTATCAAACTTAACTTCTACTGCACGGTACTTCCTTTCAGTACAAGTTAAGTTTGATAATAGAGTCAAACATCACACCAATCCTATGGTGTAGCTGGTAGAGAATCGCTACTAGTGTATGAAGGGTCATTGGTTCAATACCTGCATGGTATGGTAAAATTATTATTTTATTTTAATGTATAATTTATTATTTTATCATTTATAAATTATTATATAAAATAATAATTTATAAATTATACCATACCATATAGGAATCAAACCCATGACCCTTCATACACTAGTAGCGATTCTTGCTACACCATAAGATTGGTGTGATAAACTAAAGAATAAAGGTAAAGAATCGCTACTAGTGTATGAAGGGTCATGGGTTCGTTCCTGCATGGTATGCTAAAATTATTAGTGTAGGGGGAAGGTGTGTGTGTGTGTGTGTGTCCATTAGCAACCTTGGAGATGTGCGACGCGCACGTGAACGCAGTCTGATGAAGCAGGGAGAGAGGAGAGAGCTGTAGATGCTGGGTAAGTCCTCGCGCGGCGGCCATTACGCGATTGCGGTTATAGCGCGGTCTCATTATGTGGACCCCGAGCACGGGGTTCAGCTGTATTTTGAGATGGCTCATGGTTTTTATATCTATATGCTTTTAAACTGTTGATTTTTTGGACGTGTTCATTACCACCCCCCGTCCGTATCGTTACCACAAAATATTTTCAATTGTGCACTATGAGGGTTTTGCGCTTTTCTTTTTCAATACTTTTTCAACACTCAATAATGTTGCAAATGTCTATTGGCCACTAGAGCTAGACTAAGCTCGAGGTCATATTGTTTCTCACCTGACCATTTTTTTCTTAGAGGAAATTCTCAGATAATTAAGATACTATCTGCTGCTGGGGGGTCTTGGAGCTCAGAGTACCACAATTCAGCAGTTCAAAAGGATCCTTACTTCAAAGAATGTAAAATAAAAAGGTGTAAAAAATTAGAAGCATGGAACACTACTTGAAAGGACACACAGTAAATACACTTTATACGGCAATTATTTGAAACGTTTGCTAAGTGGCAAACCTTGACAGCTGGAGAGGTGTTAATTTCTTTCAAGCACTGAAGGGATACATATCCGGCTTTAGTGGTCACCTATAAAAAAAAATGCATGTACTATACATATTATACAGAAAGTGGGAATTAGTTTAATAAACCCAGATTGCACTGACTTATTGTACATCTGGAAAGCAGAGCTTTTGATGTACAGTACTGAAATAACTGACCTGTCAGCACATTATATAAACTGTCTCATAATACCACAAGATCAAACAGAAATAGACCCGACACTGCTTCTAGACTACAGAAATATGCTTGCATATCAACTATATACAACACTGAGGCTACTGTCAAAAATTATCTTCTATGTTTATTCAAATTGCAGGTAGCAGACCATGAGTGTACTCCCAACCAGATGTACAGAATGTGTTACATTGGAAGCTATTGATGAAATCGTCCATGCTGAGGAACTAGGGCAAAAACAAGAGCAAATCTATCAAAGACAAAAAATATGTTCATCACAATATCTTTCTTTTTATACACTTGGCTTAGATTTTACACCATTATTGCATAAGTTTTGGCAGCGAGGAAATTTTGATAAATTAACTTACTGCATATTCTATGTTTTTATTGGTTGCCTGAAATCAATTAGTTTTTTTGGAATGTGCATTCTCCCCCATTAATCCGTCTCTACCACGAGCAAATGCAACGGAATACAATATTCACTTTCTTTACATTTTTTCCACCTCTACTAAAAAGTAAAGTAACTTACACATATAGCCAGACTTACTGTCCTCAGCACCGCAGACTAACAATGAAAAGACAGCGGTGCCGGGAACAGTGTCTGCCGTGATAGAGCTGCAGGGGGTCCATGCTTCTGAATGGGACACCCCGCAGTGTTAATCTTTCGGTGCCGCACCCGCGTGTGGCAGCGGCACTGAAGACCCTAAGCTTTGCAACATCTGTACATTAATAAAAAATGGTGAGCAGCATTCGCCAATCTCTACTAAATACCTTTCTTGGACTCTATTTTCTGTATTTTACATGTTTTGCTGTTCAATTGCTTGGAACTCCCTTTCTTTTTTTGCTATTAAGCGGAGACAGTGCCCATTAAGGACTTCAATAGGCGTTTAGGTGCGATAATGCCCCAATCGGCACTATTGCAGTTTTATGAATAACCCTGTAGGAGATGTGGGCAGAGGTTTTTCAAACAGGAGACGTTTTTAAGAGAAAATCAACTAGGCTTATATTAGCCGTAACTTTTATAACAAACGGCTTGGGATCAGCAAAAACAGGGGTAAATGATATCAAAAATAGGCCTAACTCTTATAGGGAGTGTTGACTTCACCACATCATACACCCCATCTATGGGTTGTTGGACTAGGTCCCTTACTAACAGCAAAAATTACAGCAGCAGTGTGGAGGTCAGGTACCTTCTGGCCCCAGCTTACTCCTCTCTGGCTAGGAGGGGGGAAGAGTTTTAAAGTTCACGTGCAGGCTTTTCTCCACAGCGGTCCAGGATCCAGTGGCTTCCTGGATCAGAGAGAGCACTGAGAGCCTTAGGCTTTTTAAAGGACTTAGAAGACAGCTGAGCAGGCCAATTAAGACAGTCTGCTTTGAATTAACCTGCTCATCGCTGGGCTCAAGCTCTGCCCACAGGTTTCCCTGCAAAGCTATTTAGACAAGAAAGGCACCCTGTTACATTCCTTCCCCTGTTTGTGGGTAGCTACAGAAAGTCAAGAGAGAATAGCAGGAGGGAGAAAGAGCCCCCCGTTAAGCTGGGATGGGAGTCCGCATTGGCTGTGTACATAACCAGTATCTCTTCAAGTAGATGCTTGAATTCAGCACGCTTTAGTCGCTCGTGGAAGACTCTCAAAGAGCATCCTTTCAATGATGTGCTTACAGTAGATTCTTCAACTCTGTGGAGGACTTCTCGCTCAAGCTCTTTTTTCAATTTTACCAAGTCTTCTTCTTTTACTCGCTTGGCAACAAGTTTTGCACAATCCTTTCTTCCCCGTCACTAAGGTGACCGCCTGTGTCTGGCTCAGCATCATTGATCTTGGACAGCTCAATCTTGGCGGCGTTTTCTACTACAGTAGCACCGTCTGGGGGCAAGGGGGAGGAGGGAAGCTGACTAGAGCTCTGGCTGCTGAGCTCCATTGTGTGTGTGTGTGACTGCACAAATGAGCATACTGTGGGGCATTTTTCACCCGTTCCTGGGAATGCTTT